>NC_061512.1:94512924-94542962 GCF_022539505.1 Lolium rigidum | reverse complement strand
GCTGATCACTTCAAGCCTCAGCCTTGGCCGCACCCCTTAGAGGGCCGGCGCCCAACCCCCTCTCTCCCCAAACCCTAGCGGTCTCTCTCCTCCACCACATCCCGCACGCTTAAGCGAAGCTCCGCCGGATTTCTCCACCACCACCGACACCACGCCGTCGTGTCCGTCGGATTCAAGAGGAGCTACTACTTCCGCTGCCCGCCGGAACGGGGAGGTGGACGTCGTCTTCATCAACAACCGAACGTGTGACCGAGCACGGAGGTGCCGCCCGTTCGTGGCGCCGAAGCGATCGTGATCAAGATCTTCTACGCGCTTTTGCAAGCGGCAAGTGAACGTCTACCGCAGCAACAAGAGCCTCATCTTGTAGGCTTTGGAATCTCTTCAAGGGTGAGACTCGATACCCCCTCGTTGCTACCGTCTTCTAGATTGCATCTTGGCTTGGATTGCGTGTTCGCGGTAGGAAATTTTTTGTTTTCTATGCAACGTTATCCTACACGTGAATCTTGTGGTCACGTGGAATCTTGATCCGCACCCGGAGCCGCCTGTCCAAGGCGTCGGCGGAGAGGTTGTCCTTAGAGGCGCACATGGTGTCCTCGCGCCCCGTGTACTAGAACAGCAGGCGGTCCCGATGTTGTAGGGGATGGATCCACTTAGTGAACCAGGACATGGTGAGGTCTTTCCCCGACAAGTCCTCGTCCGTAAGCTTGCAGATCCGCCTAATCGCCCGAGTCAGTTGAGGTGACTCGGAGAGATGGGGACATTGAGTCCAGGCCGGAGTCTCGCTGGGGGGGCCGTCCTTCAAATCTGGCAGCACCTTTTGGGAAGCCGGATCAGCCACGTCCTTCAGGTAGAAGAAGTTGCCGGACCAGTACCGCACAGATTCATGACGATATGTGTGCGGATACACGCGCCCGGGGCGGAGCTTGAAGGTAACGCCACCGCAGGTGGCCAGCGTGGAAGTCTGTGAAACTTTCTCCTTTTTGACGGAGAAGTAGTACTGGAAGAGGGGAAGATCCGGAGTTATCCGGAGATGGCCTTCACACAGCGTTGCGTGGTTTCTAATGGCCAAGATGCTGTTCGGAGCAATATGGTAAGGTTGAAGCGCGTACGCCTTCAGGATTTCCGAGAAGAAATCGCTGGGCGGGAGAGAAAAGCCACGCTCAACGAGCGCCTTGGTCACCACCCACTCTCCGGCTTCGGGAGCAGGACATAGTTCACCTGGGATCGTACGCCAGGATCCAGGTTTCAGAAAACCCTATGCCTCGAAGTTGCGGAGTTCGGTCTCCGTGGTGAAGCAGGGCCACCATTTCCCTTTAGCCTCGCTGTCTCGCTTGCGAGCCTTTGACTTCTTGGTGGCTGCTTCCTCCACCTTCTTCTCCATTTGTTCAGCACCCGCGGTTTCCTCCGGGTTGGCTGACGATCCTTCAATGTTCTTGCCGGAGTCCTTTCGAGGCTCCAGACGAACTGGGACGAGGGGAGGAGGGGCGGAGGAGATAGGAGTCGCCATGATCGGCTCAGACGAGGGAGGCGGAGTAGAAGAAGACATCTACAAAGAAAATGCGAGCTGGTTAAACTTAGGTGGATCCTATGTTAAAAACCCTAGTCATCCCTACCAACTACGGTGAGAAGTCAAAGCTTGAGGGCTTACCGGAATGGCTTCCGCGGTGGTCGGAGTCGTCGGCGGCGAGGTTTCGTTGCGGTGGCTCGCCGGACTTAAGAACACGAAGAACAGCACGCGGCGGCGATGGTGCTCCGGTGAACTTCCGGCGGACTCCGGTGCGGCGGAGGAGGAGCTCGGAGGCGGCGCTGTGCTGAGAGGTGAAAATGGGGCAAATGGGGTGGTTTAGGGTTGAACGGCGGATATTTATAGGCCGAAGGGAAGAGATTCGTGCTCCGCATCCTGTGGTCGGAACGCAAGCGTCGCGCCGTTGGATGATTGACACGTGTCGAAAACCCTAAGCGGTAAAAATGGTTAAAGATAAGTTACCGCTCAAATAGCCCGAAAATGGCGCCAAGATTGGCGGAACCGTTTGAACCCTTCGTAGGTTCCGGGTGGCCGTTTGAAAAGCTGTGAATTCTTGTCCAAGCAGGGGAGTAACCCGGTGACATGTTGCAATGATACTATCGATGGATGAAGTCCCGCGGGATAAAGATATTTTCCGATCAGGAGTTGGAAAAGAAGAAAATATGAAGTTGGAGTTCTTCAAGTTTCTCCGTGTTACCGAGATTGCCGGAAGACGCGATGCGTTAGCAAGGCGGAAACAAGAGGTGAATCTGGGAGAACTCTGGGGGCTACTGTTGTGGGTATACTTCGTGGGTGTACCATCGACAGTGCCTAGATCCGGCAAGCCCGGGTGGCCCACAGACGGTGATGTGGCATGTGGCCCATCGGGCGGCCCAGTTGTTGTTGATCATGAAGGATGAAGTCCAGCCTAGGATAGGGAAGCCGGATCCCAACCGACCTTCGGAGGAAGCCGGATCCGTGAAGGCCCATGAGGAACCCGGATCCAGTACGACGTAGATGGAAGGCGGATCCTTGACGTACACGGCAAGACATTGTATCGTAGTTAGGCAACCTGTAATCCGGCTAGGACTCTCCATGTAAACCCTAGATCCGTGCGCCTTTATAAGCCAGATCCCGGGAGCCCTAGAGGCACAACCACAACTCATTGTAACAACGCGAAAGCGCCTAGATAATTCCAGACAAGTAACAGTAGGCCTTGCCATCGTGCAGGTGATCCGAAGCTGGGTAAATCGCGTACCACCGTCCCGAGTGCTCTCCGCCCTAGGGCCCCTACTTCTTCTCCCCCTCGTGAGGATCCCTCCTCCGAGGTACCGTCGAATAGGCAACGACAAAGGCTCTCACGGGCAGATATATCACAAGTAAGAGTTCGGTTAGAAATAACCGATAGCACGCGGAGATGAAGGTTTATTCCCGTGTTCCCTTCCTTTGCAAGAAGGTACGTCACGTTTGGAGAGGTGGGGGTCCCATGAAGGATTCCCCAGAACCACGAAGGCTAACCTTCTTCTCCTGAGCCTATCCCACGAAGGAATAGCTCTTCTCACTTGTGGTAGACTTTGAGGTAGCCTCCGAACCTTCACAATCTTGGAAGGAGCAAATCCATAGCCCGGGATGCTTTCGGACCTCTTTTGCCCACCTAGGGTTTCCAAGGAACCGTAGAGAGCAAGTATCTCGATGAATACAAGGGGGAACAAGATTTGGCTCGGTGGAACTATAGCTCAAGACCTCCTCTATCTTTTCCCCGGAGGGATTCGAGTTTGGGTGGAGGAGGAGGGAGATCTGAGGCTTTTGGTGTTTCTATTAATGGAGTATGAGAGGGAGAGAGCTCAAGAACAGTTTGTAATGTAGTGCCTAAGTGTTCTGAGCTAGGTGAAGGGGTATTTATATGGTCCCTCGAAATCGAGTCGTTATAACTTGTCCAGCTCAGCAAATAGTTGAGGGAGCCAGTCAGCCGGGCCTAGGGCCGGGCCATCCGACGCAGGGGCCGGTCCAACCGGGCCGTAGGCCGGACCATCCGGTCCAAATCAGGCCGGGCGTCGGGCCGGGACCGGGGCGGATTGGGGGAATTACAATACATGCCCCCGGAAGTCACCGGAGGAGGATCTGGCACGCGTCGGGGAGGCCGGTCCTCAGGTCGGCGCGACTGACATAGGCATCCCCAATGGGCCTGTCGAAGAAGGTACCCGGGGTTTACTGAAGGCCCATGACCCGAAGGATAAGAAGATTCGGAAGCCCAAGATACTATTAAGGAAAGCTAGAGTTGTAATAGGAAGCATTATTTGTAATCTTGCGGGACGGGTTAGAAACCCTCCCGGACTCTGTAAACCTGTGTATCACAAATCCCTCGGCTCCACCTCCTATATAAGGGGGAGTCGAGGGACAAAGAAAGGATCGAATCATTGTTTCACAGACCCTAGCTTTTACATCGTCGAGTACTTTTCGGCTGAAACCTTCGAGATCTACTTGCCCTCTACATCCAACGAAACCCTAGTCTACTACTTGTAGGCATTGACAAGTTAATACCTTGTCAGCGACCGGGCGTGAGACCGGACCGTGCGATGGGCCAGCACCGAGCGGAGGTGGAGTCCTTACTGGATGGTGCCCGACTAGCACCGGTCCAGTAGCCGGTCGGCACCGGGCCGGCATGTGCCACGGCCAGTCCAACCGGACCTCAGGCCAGCCAGAGGCTGAACAGCCTATCTTCATTTTTGTCGAAGTGGGGTGTCTCCCTCTACCTTCTTGTTCCATTGATACACCATTATGCCTATTTGGCTAATACCTGGGAATAATCTTATAGATATGTATTAGTCCGATTACTCTAGCAACAATGTCATTGTTACCAAAATAATGGATAAGGGTAAAATACCCTTACAATCTCTCCCTTTTTGGTAAATGATGACAAACCGAGCTAGAGTCACATATAAATATTATGATAAGCTCAAACCTTGATTCCAAATAATATATTAAGACATCTCCCCCATAATGTGTGCACTTGGAGAGTTTGCGTTTGAATGCAAAGTGCACCATTTGTAGAATATGAGAAGCTCCCTCAATATCTTTAGGAAACAAGCATGGTATGGATAGGTATATATCAAGATATAAGCATAAAGCATAATCATCCTAACATAGAGATTAAGCATACAATAACATGTCCATACACGAATTATTCAAAGTAGAAAATTGTTCCGGAAATGAAAGAAAGCAAATAGCACAAGCCAAGTAAGAAGCAAATAAAGTATCAATGGCATGGCTTGTGCAACAACCAAGGAACCCCGTGATCCTAGACTCTACTCTCTTCTCCCCCTTTGGCATCGGAACACCAAAAAGGCGAAGAAAAAAGTAGGGATTCTAGCGCTCCCATCAATAGAACTCTGTCCCCGCGGATGGAGAGCCGTCATCACCATCCTCATCATCATCTTATTCATACTCTTCAGATTCTTCATCATCATCTCCAGTTCCAGCAGCCTCAGGAGCATGAGCAGATCTAGTCCTAGGAGGAGGAGCACCACCATGAGCAAACAGGGAGAGATCAAAGTTCTGGAGCATTTCATATCAATGGGAGGCATCTCCCAAGTTGGTGCAACCACGGGCTCCATCTCAGGTCCAGCTGGAGGAACAGGATGGTGTCTTGCAGCCATGAACTCATTTTGGCGCCTCCTAGTCTTTTGGTTCAGGGCAAGGCTTTGTTGAGCAACATCATTGGTATTCCTGCACATTTGCCATAGGCTAGCCAAGAAGCGAGAGGCACCCCGCTTGGGGTGCATAGAAGAGCTGGAGCTAGCTGCATGGTCATGCCTTTCCTTGGACCGGCGCTCAGAAGGCATCATAGATGGGACTTCCAGTTTGTTTCCCCGTTGAGGACTCTTGAACGGTTCCATCTTGATCAGTTGATCTTTCTTGTTGCTAGGAGTTGGCACAACCGTATTGATGAGTTGCTAAACATACTGAGCATAGTTTGAAGTCATACAGTTACGAACAGAGCGCCTCAGCTCACAGTAGAGGAAGTCACAGGCATCAATCGTCCTAATATTTTCGGGACGGCAGTAGTACATGAGGTTTATATGGTAAGCTCGACATTCACTTGTATCTCCGGACTTGCTGATGAGACTCTCAAGGAATAGCTTGGCAAGTACCAAATAAGAGTAGTACATCCCGGAGATGGTTGGAGGAGCAGTTGTGGGCTCCGGAGAATAGCAGAAAGCAATGTCCCCATGAGTGAATATGAAAACCATGAGCACGACCAGTACCAAATCCCATGGCTTCACAGAAGTCAAGGTAGTTGCAAGTATACTTCTCTTTTCCAGTCATCCACGTCATAGTGCGAGCAGCATCATCATAAAAGAAAACAGTGCAATGGAATTGACGGACAAGGATTGGACAATACATCCCAACTCCCTTTGTATTGCCAGGCTTCAGGCACACAAGATCAAGCAACCCCATCTTCTGTAAAGTATCAACCACAAAGCGGTACTGAATGGCTTGGAGCATGGTAAGTTCTTCCTTGTTGATGGCCTTGGGCTGCACAATGATCCCATTCTTCATACAATCTGAGTTGTTGTAGAAATCATCCCATATACTCAACTGAGTGTTGGTCCAGAATTCTCTATCTCCACCGTTGTAGGTTCTCTCCTCGAACCTATAAGGATTCTCCTCTCTGAGTCTCCTCCAAGCAGCAACATGTACTGTACCAATGTTGAATGTTGGCACTTGCTCAACAAGATCATCATCTGGAACTGGGTCTTTGTTTTTCCTTTTCTTTCCCGTTGACTTGGTCCTACCTCCTGCAGAACTGTCTGGTCCACTGCTCTGAGCTACTTTTCTAGGCATACGAGTGCTAGTTCGGCACCCAGGGGCCTCTCATTCCTGCCCCTCTTGGCAACAACACGTGTGTCATCACCAGAATCTCCTGTGAATGAGCAAATAGAGCGAGAATAGCAGTGGGATAAGTGTACATGTCATCAGAAATAAGGAGGCCAAAACTATAGCATATATACAAGTGTTCTGACGAAGTTGCGCGAAAATCTAGGCAAGCTGGCGCATCGGCCGGCACAACCGGGCATGAGACCGGACTAGCCGGTCGGTCAGCCGGTTAACCGAGCGACACGCCAGCCTGGTCGGTGTGAGGTCCGGCAGACCGGGCCGTAGGCCGGGCACTGATGGATCAACATGTAGTTTCCAGATTTTCATCACAAATTCATGCAAAAGCGCATATACTTGTACATATATTACACCAATGTAGAGTGAAACCTGTGCATAGTGGTGTGTGCCATTCTAATGGCATGAGGTACTAGACAAACCCTAACCCTAACCATAGTTTCTCAAATCCCTCAAAAAGATGTGCAATGTATGAGGGAAAACAAGGCATAGGAAGGTGAGGAGGGGAGTTACCTGAAGACATTGCTCTCCCTTGCCCAAATGAGCAAGAAGAACTGGAAGGAGAGGCTTGAGGAGTAAAAGCCCAAGAACTCCAAATATGGCTTGAGAGGGACCAAATCCCTTGGTGAAGATCTTCCAAGGTGCCCAATCTATGGTGGGGAGGAGTTTGGGGTGAGTCTATTGGTGGAAATGCCCTAGGGAGTGTTGGAGAGGAAGGGGCGGCGCCAATGGAGGCTGTGGTGGAAGGGGGAAATGAGGAAGAAGACCCCCAAGAGGTAACCCCCTTCCCCACTTATGCAACCGTCGACCGGCGCATGGCCCGGCCGACCGGGCTGGTGACCGGGTTGGCCGGTGCTAGGGCCGACCCACCCGGACCAGGGACCGGAATGAATGTGACTGCCCCTTTTTGCCCTTTTTTTCTTGTGGAATAGTGTGTGTATAATCAGAGGATGCCATGTACATATAGATGGATAGACATATGATAAGATGAGCATAGACATGGGGTAGGAAACACAAGATTTTCTAGGCATACCCATTGGAGTGAAATCCAAACAAGATGTAAATAGCAACGATGGGCATGATTTGAAATATATCAAGAATCATAAATCATTTTGGAACAGTTTTGCAATAAGATCATTTAGCCTTATATACTGAAATCATTTTGCAATTGAGGCTAATGAGGGGCAGGGGATTACTCCCCCTATGTTAAAGCACAAATGACATGAGGCCTCGAAGAGACATGCTTGGGTCCATATAATGACATTGGGTCTATTTAGTCGCACTCATAGGTATGCATCATACCAAGACATGGTAAGATGACTATCCCCATATGTGCTGCAAAACTAAGCTAGATAGCAAGATAAATGCAAGAATATAGTGCAAGAATTTGTTCAATCTAAGTTGTTAGGATCAAGAATACCATGTTCTCCTCTCAAGTTTACAAACCGGGCTTCATCCAAAGGCTTAGTGAAAATATCCGCCAATTGGTACGCTGTTCCCACATGAGTGACATCAATGTCACCATTGGCAACATGATCACGTAGGAAGTGATGGTGAATGTCAATGTGTTTTGTGCGGCAATGTTGAACTAGGTTATTGGCGATCTTTATTGCACTTTCGTTGTCACATAGAAGAGGCACCGTACCAAGAGACACACCATAGTCTTTCAAGGTTTGCTTCATCCACAACAACTGAGTGCAACAAGATGCCGCGGATATGTATTCGGCTTCGGCGGTGGATAGGGCAGTGGAGTTTTGTTTCTTGGATGACCAACTCACCAATGACCGGCCAATGAATTGGGAAGCCCCGGAGGTAGACTTCCGGTCAACCTTATTGAAAGGATCGTATTCCGCACCTAGAGGGGGGGTGAATAGGTGCTAACCAATTTTTAGTTCTTTTTCAATTTAGGCTTGACACAAAGGTAAATTCTCTAGATATGCAACTAAGTGAATTTACCTATATGACAAGGTAACCAACCTAGCAAGATATATCTAGACAATATATAGGAGATAGAATAGGATAGAGGTAACCGAGAGTGGAGCACGCGGAGACACGGAGATGATTCCCGTAGTTCCCTTCCTTTGCAAGAAGGTACGTCTACGTTTGGAGGAGTGTGGTTGCTACGAAAGCCAAACCAACAGCCACGAAGGCTTCACTCAGATCTCCTATGGGCAACGCCACGAAGGCCTAGCCCACTTCCACTAAGGGATTTCCTCGAGGCGGAAACCGGACCTTTACAAGGTTCTTGGGGCACACATCCACAACCGAATTGGAGGCTCCCAAATCTGTAAAAATACAACAATCAACAACAACAACACATCAACAACAATCAACTAGGGAACCAAAAGGAACACTAGCAAGAGGGCCCTCAAACAAATGAGGGGGAAATGAAAATCTCTTCGGTGAGGATGTAGATCGGTGTCTTCTCCTTCGAATCTCCAAAGATCAAGAGCTTTGGTTGGGGGAGGAAGGAGATCTTCCAAATCTTGTGTTCTTGAGGTGGCTCTAATGGTGGTGAAGACTTGGCAGATTTTTATGCAATGATTGAGCAACTTGTCCCTTTGGAGAAGAGAGCTATTTATATGATTGGAGCTCTCAGATCTGACCGTTTGGACGAATTTTAGTAACACCGGAAGTTTCGGCTGGCACCGGAAGTACCGGCCAGGAGGGCCGGAACTTCCGCCAGGAAGATTCTGCGTCAGACGACCTGGACAAAAAAGATTGGGGCAGACCTAGGGCGGAACTTCCGGCGACCGGAAGTTCCGGCCAAGTTCCGGAATTCCAGAAAAACCATACTGGACATACTGAGCCACATTCGCAACGTTTCCGGAACTTGCCCGGAAGTTGGGTGGAAGTTCCGCTGACCGGAACTTCCGGCCAACACTACAAGAAATCTGCCATAAGTTGACAAAATAAAGGTGTCACTGAAACGTCAATAATGGCTACTTGTGACGTTACGGTGACGCTTTTCAAAACGTCGAAAGTCGGGAGTCGGCAGTGGATCGCTTAAGACGTTCCACTTGAAAACGTCGTAGAGCTTTGTGACGTTTTAAAATGTCACTCGACGGCATGACGTTCCCAAAACGTCATGGGCACTCGCCCGAGTCCAGCGTGGCAATCCGACGTGGCAAAATTATGACGAAACCAAAACGTCTTAATTCGAAATCAGCCCGGTCCAATTCTGTATTCTACATGGGCCGAGCCCAATAATTCCAGCCTTTTACCGTAAGCATTGGCCTTTGTTTTGGTCCATTTCTGTTTTGGGCCTTAGCCATTTTGCACCGTTTTTCTATTTTGGGCCTCACCATTTTTACAGCCTTTGTCTATTTGGGCCTTAGCCTTTTAAGGTCCATTTATTCTTGGGTTGGTCAGGTTTATATTAACAAGATTAGACAATATATAAAACATCAACACATGATGAAATCATCCATATAAGAGCAGTAACTGAATATATTACAATATTTCCACAAATCAGATATATATACAAGAAAGACACTGACAACAGATTCATATTTGTACTACAGTGACCCATTGCATTGTAGTGATCTCTGCTCAGTACTTGTTATTGTGTCCAGTGCCACCCCAAAGACATCCTGGGAAAAACGAGCAGTTCCAGATTCAGTTCCAGATTCACATTACAGGGACAAAGTACTTCTTGTCGTGTATGATAACAAAATAGTAGGTGAACTTGCTCACAGTATGAAAAATATGCATCAGACTGTAATAGATTTGTGCCTCTATCTACTGCAAGAGAAATGAGAGCATGGCCTAAAGTGAAATAAAAGAGCGCTAGCAGCAGCGTATCTCTGTGATATGCAACCATTGCCATCAGGAAGTTACTCTACTGCAATAAATATGCA
The DNA here is from genome assembly GCF_022539505.1 of Lolium rigidum. NCBI lineage: Eukaryota > Viridiplantae > Streptophyta > Magnoliopsida > Poales > Poaceae > Lolium > Lolium rigidum. The sequence goes on along the minus strand of NC_061512.1, from coordinate 94,532,705 downwards.
ATGAAGGAAAGACTAGGCAGCAACAATATAGCATGAATGGATTCAATAAATCCTAGCTAGAACAAAACGAGGAAGTTGATTTTGTATCGAACACTTTATATCTACTTGCTGCATAGAAACTGAACCTGGAACCCACACATTACCATCCAGAGTGGATCACCTCATAGTATGCTCACGTTCACCTAGGATAGATGAAGGCATGCAAGCAGAAATAGATATAGTAGGCAATAAAACAGTACCATATCATGCGGCCAGACAAACAAGCACACGCACGCGGAGAGAAAAGGAAGCTGCCTGCAAAGGTTTGATGGAAACTAGGCAGAAACAGCGAAATCTGCTAGCGTTAACAGATGGAATCTGCACAAAATCCAGGCACAGGCATATATCTACAGACGCTACAGCAGATGATCTCGGGAGCATCTGCGCAGTAATAATTTCGTGAAGGAAAAGGCGAGGGAGAGGGGATTTGGTGGGCAGCAGGTACCTCCGCGAGCACGGACAGGATGATGATGTTCCGCACGGTGCGTCACGAGAACTGTGTCCGTCGCCGCATCCTGGCGTGCACGGAGGCCTCCTCCTTGGAGAGGTACTGCAGGCGCTTCTCGTAGTCCTCGCGGCTGCCGAAGAGGCCGCGCCACATCCTACCCAGTGCTGTAACAAAATGGATAAGGAACTTTAGCTGTAGATATATTACATCGTATATAGAAACAATGGAATGTTCTGTAGACCTATGCTAGTAACATTGCAAATGTTTTGCATATATATATAGAAATCAAGATTAGCAACAGTAGCATTTCAAGATTAGCAACAGTAGCATTTCAGATCATAATATGATACAGTCCACTGCAATAGGCTCTATACCTTGTAGTTTCTGCAAGCTGGACACCTGTGCAAGCACTTCAATTTTTTTTACGATATAATTCTTCAAATTTTCGACGGTCAATGTTGAAACTAGTGGATGATATTCGAATTAGGCAAGCAGTGATTTACTTCAATACTATTAGTTATTATTGAAAATTCTCAAGCTCAGGGACAGTTCAATATACTCATGTCTGGTAAGCAATTAGGAATAACAAGCAGTACATCATTACATATTAAAATTACTAATAGCACTTACTCTTTCTATCTCATACAATGTCCCTAAGAAACCATGGACCTAAAATCAGCTCCTAAGTTATTTGGTTTAAGAGTAATTTGGTTGTGAACTGGCTTAAATTTGAACAAATTCTAGCCCAGTCATGAGTCATCTCATACAGACAGGTGACCCCAAACAGATTTATGGTTGAAATCTGTTATGGACACTACTTTTCCACTTACTCCAAGGACCCTACACAGTTTAGACAATGGTTTAGCCTAGCAGAGCGCATCATGCCAGCACCACGCCAAGCAAAAACTACAGCATTTCGTATCCGAACCAGTCTGCATCAAGCCTAAGTTCCAATCCAGTAATCACTAGGCGAAACAAACAAATCATGCCAAAATTGGAACCGATTTTGTAGGATCAACGCGGATCGCGTGGGTCAGCAGATCACGCTTCAGGCTCGTAACTGAATAAATCGAACCGCTAGGCCGCGCTCGACGGGGACTAGCGACTGTGCCGACGGATCCACCCCAGGAACGATCTCACCAATTCGGTGCGACCACACGGAGAGAGAAAACACGCGAATCGGGGCAAGGGGGGGAGCTGACCAGTGGGCGAAGAACTCGAGGACGACGAAGGGCTCCCGCACGGCCCCGAGGAAGGCGTCGAAGGAGGTGGCGTTGAGGTCGACAGCGGCGTCCCCCTGCGTGGCGGCGGCGGCGTCCTCGCCGACGCCGAGCGACCGGAGGGCGTCCGCCCCTGGCGCGGCCGCGAGGACGAGGAGGACGGCGGCGAGGAGGGCGAGGAGGATCCGGCAATCCGTTTCGGACACCACGGTGAAGCTCTGGTGAGCTCGGAGCGGCTCCGGTGGTTGGGGTGTTTCGAGGGAAGGAAGGAGGGAGGGAGGTGGTGGCGGCGCAGGGAGGCTCCGGTGGTTGGGGTGTTTGGAGTTAGGGTTTGGCGCAGAAATAACAGGGAGGAGCGACGGATGCGCGGGATGCCCTATCGCGCGCTATTATCTGAAATTTTTCCAATTTTTCCCCCTATCGCGCGCTAGTTTCCAAAAAAATTCCTATCGCGCGCTGGTTTCCGAATTCTTCCCTCCGCGTCTCACTTTTTCCTTACACTCTTTCGTAATTCGTACCTATGGCTGCAGCTGGGACCTATGTCAGGTTGGTCCCACTGTACAGTCTCTTGCTAGGTGGTTTTGGTAGTAGTTATAAACTAATTTTAGGTAGTCATATATTATCTGCTAAAATTACATTTTCTCTATTAAAATGGATAGAAAAATGCCTACTAAAATATGAGTTCAACCCTATTACAAATAGTGATGTGGTAGACACGTGGACATGACACGTATGCAACTGAGGTGGCATCTAGTCATTCGACAAATATCATAAAAAAACATATATGACGATCTGAATTGGTCGTTATCGTCGTGGAAAAACATCGTAGGCCACTTAATTTTGCTAATGACGTTTTGACCTAAATTGCCAATGACGTTTTTGCCCAATAACGTCACGATTTTCTAGGGTTTTGCCCCCCCCGAGTGGCCAACGACGGTCAATGCTAGGAACGTCATAAAGCTATGACATTTCGATTTCCAGTCATAAAAAAAACGTCATATTATGGCAGATTTCTTGTAGTGCAACTGCACCGGAACTTCCGGCCAGCTTTCGAAACTTCAACTGAGAGGGGCGCTGAGGGTCTTCTGAGTGGAGAAACAGGGGCGGAACTTCCGCTGGAGGTAGACGGAACTTCCGCTCCAGGGCGGAAGTTCCGCAGGCAAAGGCCGGAACTTCCGCCTGAAGAGAAAAACCAGCAAAGCTTCAGTTTTGTCAGTCCAATTCATCAGCCATGTTTATACAAAGAAAATTTGTACCTGTCTACATCAACACACATAAATATATACCTAGTGTTGACATCAAGCACACAAAACCCAAAAGGGCGGGAAATGTTCTTTAAATCTCCCCCTTTTTGGTGTTTGATGACAACACAAGTATTTGCAAGGAATGAATAGTGTAAACAACAAGAATGTGAGAGACATAGAGGAGCTCCCCCTATATATTAGCATTGATACATAAGAAGCTCCCCCTATATCTTGCATCCGTCTTCCATGGGTTAGCAATACAACATAGTGATAAGCATATAGATAAATAGATCATGCACACATAGATAACCATAGAAGACTCACATCCGGAGTTTATCATACACAAGGATAAGGTTCATAAACCACATAAAAGCTAAGAACATAGTTCGACACAACCAAGATAAATGGAAACACACGCGATAAAAATCAAAGCCAACACGAGCTTGTGACTCCCCCATGCAAATACCCAACGGAGAGCAACCTAATAAGGTCTCACTCTCCCCCTTTGGCACCAAGGCACCAAAAAGGGAAAGGAGAAACTACATGTAACAGGCCAACTTTGTTAATCAAATAATGTTGCTAAGTTGTCATGTGCATGCATGCATTTGCATTTTAAATTGAAATAATTTGCACTAAAATGTTATGAAACAATGTTGCAAATGGTTGTAGTTTTGTGTTAAGAAAATTTTGTGCAAAAACCCGTTGAAAATTTGGGACAAAATCCCCCAAAAATCATCAAAATCCTCCTGTTTTAAAAATCCCGGAGAAAACCCTAAAGACTAGGGGGTTTTCACAAAAATCCCCCCCTTGTCTTCTACCTCCGAGCGCCAGTGCCGCCGCCCGTCGACGCCGTGGCCGCCCGATGGAGCCGGCCGCCGGGATCCTCCCCGCCGCCCCCTGGACGCGTTTAAAGGCCGCCGCCGACCACCTGGAGAACCCTAGCTTCGCCACTCCTCTCCTCCCCTCCTCTCTGCACGCTCGCCGGCCAAACCCTAGCCCCGGCCGGACCTCGCCGTCGCCGTTCTGCGCCGCCCCAAGCTCGGCCGCCACCACCAATAGCTCCGCCTCGACACCGTCTACCTCCTCCACCACACGGCTGCCGCCGGAGAGCCCCGAGTCGCCGGAATCGGGCCTCGTCTGCAACTCCGGCCACCGCACCTCGCCGCCGATTCCGAACTCCCCCGCGCTCGCCGTCACCTCCAGAGGCACTAGGGTGAGCAGGCGGTCCTCCCCGTGCCCCTGGCCCTCTCCCTCTCGCTCTCTATCGCTGCCGCCACGCGGGCCTGCAAGCGCCGCCGCCGGCCATCGCCGCCGTGGTCGCTCCGGCGACCATTGGTGGGCGGCGCCACCACCAAATGGTTGCCCGCGTCGCCCTGATCCTTTTCCCCCTCTCACGCGCCTCGATTGGGGACCATTTCGGCCGATTGGAGCTCGACCAGAGCTCCCAGAGAGCTCATGGCCGCGCTGACGTCATGCTGACGTCAGCGTGAGGTCATATTTTCTTTTTCTATTTTCTGGTTATTTTCAGTAATTGATAAATAATTCATAAACTCAGAAAAGTACAAAATTGTATATCATTTCGATCAGAAAAACATTTCCTATTCGTTTATACATGTCTCATACATGATTGAACCCATTAAATGTGGAGCTTATTAGAAAACCCTAATACACCCCTCTCATATGGCGGTGTTCGATGCCGGAACCCCCTTTAATCTGATGATGCACCTAGGTTTACCAAATTCCTTTAACGTGACATATCATTCATATTGTATGCGCATTGCATTATGCCATGTCGTGAATGTTTGTTTCCCTTTCCGGTATTTGGTTCTTCGCGATAGGACTCGAGCTGAGTCCGAAGTCAACGCCACCGAAGAACAGCTTTTCATCCGTCGAGGGACAAGGCAAGCCCTAACTCTGGTTCATCTATGTTTTCGAAATGCTTTTATCTGTGGTTCCTACATATCGCATACGATTCAACTGTCTTTTATCGGTAGATAGAGTTACCCTATCTGTTGCATGTCCGACCTTTGTAGCCTCGATACCCTGATCCACTTCTCCTAGCATAACTAGGTTTGGCATGTGTGCGTCGCGAGAGCCTTTATCTCTTTATGCTTAGCCATGCTTAGTTTGTTACGTTTCTACTCCGGTCTTCGGACTGGAGCCATACCATGAAATGAAACTAGCATGACAGGTTGACGTGGTAAGTATAGAGATGTTGTTAAACATGATTAAAGGCTCAGACGAGAGGCCACATTGGGATGTGGTGGGTTGTTTCGTTTCTGCCGACCCTAGGAACCGAGTTCTCTCCTCTTGAACCAAGAACGAGCGTACAACCACACGAGGCCCTATTATGGTACCCTCTCGACTCACTAACTTGCCTAGTAGATTCCATGAGTCACATAGTTTGCGCGTTATCTGGACATATGCATTGCATTCTGCTTTGGGGGAAAGGTACATAACATGTAGGTAAGCGTGGCCGTGGTGGCTGGGGGTTGCGGCCCCGGGGAAACCCACCTCGCCTCACATCGTTAAGGACCGACTTCGGGACTTGACCCGTTATGGCGGAACAATCCTTAGCGCGTGACTCATGGTCTCGGCGACGAGCAAGGTAAAGGTCGTGGTCGACCACCCTCTCGCAGAGCACACCAAGGAAGTGTGTTATACTAGTGGCATTAAGAGTCGGTCGTCGCGTGTGGGTAAAGTTGTGCACCCCTGCAGGGTTATGAATCTTTTCGAAAAGCCGTGTCCACGGTTACGGACGACTTGGGAACGGACGTGGAGATCATAGAGAACATGAACCTAACCGTAAAACTTGGCAACCAATGTGTGTTTACGGACACCTTCTCCGGGTGTTGAGGGGGTGATCCGAGGATAGTGGTTCGAGATGATGAATATTGGTGGATACAATATGATGATCAACAGAGATAGAGATGTCGCTCTCTTATCCCCTTTCAAAGGTTCTGAGTAGTCGAGCTTCTCTTCTCTCTCATCTTACAAAGGAAAACTGGCTTTACGCAAAAGAAGATCTACCGAAAGCTCGCATACCCGCGTTGCTAAAAGGTTGTACTAAGTCTTGTTGAGTCCCTGTACTCAGCTTTGCATGCTTTTGTTTCAGATGAAGTTGCTACAGCCGAAGGTGGTTTCTACGTTAACATCGATGGTTAGTTTGGAGTTCCCAGGCAGCAGCCTGCGACTTATGGGATGGGACGTCGCTTTATGTTATGGCTTCTTAAGCCCTTTGCTATCTTGTTATTTAGAATAACATAATTTGCTTCCGTTGCTTGTTGAATGTTGGGTCGATGACCTCTGCGTGTAATAATTTGGATCTTACTCTGTTAAGAGTTGTAATATATCCTTTTGAGTCGTAGAGTCACTGTTGTGTTACCGATTCTCTCACTGTAGTCTTCCGAGCTCGAGGTTAGGCTTATGTCAGACGAAGATCTGGTATTTGTCTAACCCTGATCCCGGGGGTGCCACACTACACGTCCCAAGGGTCGGCGTTAGCCCAGCCGGGAGGAAGATCTGATGGAGCGCCGGGGTAGGGTGGAGTGTGAGGAGAAGATCTGCTTATGTGCATGATCCTTGGATGAAGCAGTTGTAGTGTTTTCTGAAATTGCACCGCCTGCCTTCTAATCTCCCACATGACATTTGGATCAGTACCTCCATATGCCTGCACTGCTCTTGCTAGTCCAAGATTATCTGTGAAAAAATAAGGGTCCTACAAAAGAAGAGAAGAGGAGATATTTACTGCAATAAGCAATCCTTCCGCTTCCATCTATAATGGAGTTGAAACTGGAGGCGTCTTGGCTGAAATAAAAACATCAGTTATGTGTTGGCCATTCTTCCAGGTGATATATACTCCAACGCCTGCCTTGGATGGTAGCCCATTTGTTTGCCTCTTCCAACCTGCATCAACAATCTTTGGGCCAGTGTATAACAGCTCTTGAGGAGTTACAGAGACTTCCTTAGGCAGAGTAGGAGGGTTATGAAGTGGTAAGCTATTTAGCAAAACATTTGCTCTTATGATCACTTGGTTGGGTTGTCCATCCAAATTGTTGAAAAGCTTCTTATTTCTCATTTTCCAAAGGCACCAGAAGAAAGTAAAAATATTTGGAATGTTAACATGTGGATGACTTAGAGCTAAGAGCTGCAAAACAGTAGTATGAAAGTTTTGAGAATTTTCGGTGATTAAATCCATTCTAAGATACCAGGGTGAGTGAAACCAAGCAGCTCTAGCAAAAGTACAGGTGAAGAATAAATGAGTATCATTTTCCTGAAGTCCACATCTGCAACAAATGTTAGAAATGTGTTTTGAATACCGTGATGCTCTTTCTCCTGTAGGACGCCGTTGTTGCCATCGACCATCTCCATGAACTGGCCGGTTACAAGAGGCACAACCTGGAACAACTTCACCTCTTCATGCGTGCGGAGCAAGTGACACTTAAGGTTCTTCTGCTCGCCCTTCACGAGCTCCTTCTAGATCGTGACGGGCGACCTGGAGCGATTGGAGGAGACCATTGATGACTCGGGAAAACGATCACATTATCTTCATCTAAACTGGGATATTTCGTTACAATATGCAGCGAATATCTTCCTATGTCTACTATGTGCTAATCCTCTACTTTAATTATTTTGTGCATAAATGGAAGCAAATAGGAGGAAAATCAAGGATATTTAATGAAAAATCGCAGACTGGAATCATCACCAAGTCAACCAGGGCCGACTTAACAACCCATGGTAGGTCATCCCTACCCATACCAGATGACTGTACATGTGTCGATGGCTCCGCCTTGTCAAACCCAGTATAAAAAAATCCCATTCCACCACCAAATCGAATCTCATCACCACTGAAGCCTTGAAGCTGCCACCATCAACTTCAACACTTCATCAACACCTTCATATTCGATTGGCAACTTGCAATCTAGATTCGATATTCGATTGGCGGCATCGTAAGACTCATCATTCATCTCTTTGAAATTTGGTATACAATGTTCAATATTGTTCATCCAACTATGTGTGAGTAGTCCACTTATTGGGCTTGTCTAGTAATATGTAGCTTGATTTTAGAAAGAAAAATAAAATTTTCAACTACTTTTCTAAGGCTTTTATCAACATCCAACTTATTCATTTCAACCTCACTGCAAGTATTACTTGCAGAAAAAAAAACTGCACTACCATTTTACAACAATGTCTAGTCTTAGTAGTTTGCTATTTGTCTGATTGAGATTTTCAAAAAGTTCAGGCATCCAGAAATCGGAAAACTGATGACACGTAACAGAGAGCGTACAGAACTGTTATTTTCCTCCTTCACAGTTAGCTTTATTAAACATATGTACATTACAACAAGTATAGAGGGATTCTTTTCTTTTCCATGGATTATACTTCCAGCATGCAGGTACTTCAATCAAACCTAGTTAGGCATAGGAAGTTGTTAATATAGTTTTACTCTTGTATCAATTGGCCTTCGACAGATGGGGCAATCTGCAACCTGCGGTCCGCACTCTGAACAAGTCTGCAGGTAAAGAAAAACTTCCCTGAAACCCCTGGAAAAGTGCAGGATAACCCAACAAAATAATCAGAGGTCGAGTAGAGCTAAAAAAGTCTCACCTGATGACCACAACCAAATGCCATGTCCCGCGGTTTGGAAAGACAAACTGGGCAAAGCTGCAGATAATCCACAAAAAGACATTTACAGATGTTGGCTCAAGTTCAATGAAGACATTTTATGAAATATCTCGTGGAAGAAGAAACTTCACTAATGACCAAAAGGACGCTTTTGGATCCTGGGAAAAAAATGTCTATCTTGGCTTGGCTAAGCTGGCCATTTGAATCTAGCAAATAATGTTTGCTTTTCTAGGCTACCTACTACCTAGCCTCAACAGGCCAGAAAAACTCGCTTGCGGAGGATATCTGAGTTGGCAGTCCCTCGACAGAAGGGCTCGGCTAAGCTATAGCTCGTTGTAGCAAAAGAACCAAACGCACCCAAAGTCATACATATGACCTGTTAAGGATAAAGCATGGAGAAATTCCCTATGTCAAATAGAGGTAGATATGATCACTTGACCAATTAGTCAAACATTGAGACTGCTATAAAGAACACCATGTTACATGATTATAGTGTAACCTTTATTTGTTGTGGGAAATGGTTATTTACATTTTGCAATTGTCCCATTAACATGTAGGAAACATGTACAAAACAATGTCCTCCAGCAACATACTTCTCCAACAAAGTCTGGTCTCTTGATTGCTACTATTCGCTGAGAAAGGAATTGTTGTGTTTCACAAGATCCTACAAGATTACTCTCGTTTTTTCTTATCTGAATCAATATGTAAAGAACATACAAGGCAGCAGGGCAGTTTTTTTGTCTTACTTGTAGTTCTGATGCTCTAGTCTCTGCAGCTGGCCGGGGTGTAACTGATGGTGTGGTTGTCGAATCAACAGTTGCCTCTTCTCTAGGATGAGAAGGCACACTTTGGAAGCTATTTGCCCGAGATGGTGCTGCCCTTGAGATATTATAACTTGCAAAAGGAGGAGGAAGTGGAACCCGCTCGGGAGACTTTGCGATTCGTCGCCTGGTTTGTAAGAATTAGAATGATAAAGGAAACAAGCAAGCCAACTAGGAATGATAAACAAAAAACTACATGTAAGTACACTTGCTCTTTCTTCTCCATACCCCAGTATTCCAAGCTGTAACGTTGCCTTGTACTGCAAAGGAATTTCCATGAGTGCTGAAAGGGCAAACTCTGTCTCCTTGTTGCCTTGACTCATCTTTTTTGACAGGATTCTAGTGAAGTCGACAAACTAGGATAGAAAATGAAAAGGTTATTTTGTCTAGTCCGTGAATACCAGTAATCATATAATTTAGCTGGCATTCACCTGGAAATTGTCAAAAGATCTAGCAGGAATGTTATCATCAAATTCTTTCATCATATCCCAAGGACCATCTCCAACTCCGACCAAAACTATAGACAAGGGAAATTCACTGCAACAAGAAAGGCACAGTACAGTATTATTTCAAGAGTGTTATGATATGATGTACCTATAATTCCATATTATGAATTTATCATGTTACTTTTTTGGCATTGGTCATGCAAAGCTGTGGGGGCATTTTAGCTAGCTTTATGCATCAACTGTGCCAGTTTTTTAAAAATTCGCTTCATGTATCAACCATCTCGTAGCCATGTGCAACCCTATGAACTTGACCAAAATAGTAGAAAAATGATTAACAGTTCAGCTAATTTCATCACTGACATCTATGTAGCTAGCAAAATGCCGTATAGACCTCTTGTTCAGAGCATAATACATAATACTATGTAAAAGCACCATCCTTTGTGTAAAACCTCTGCTGTTTTCCCACTATGGCTGTAGCACCAACTTTGTTAACCTCATAGCACAAAAAGGTCGGGCTCCTCTGTTTTCACCATAAGATTTGTGTATATTTAAAAGTACACCTGATTTGTCTTGGCTTCTTTTTTTAAAGTTGCTTTTATTATTTCAATCTTAAAAAATTGTAATCTGCCCTATTTTATTGCTTTGTTCTAACATTGAGCAACATAAAGACGATTAAACACTGATAGAAATTACTACAGCTATTTGAAAATCAAGACAAGCAGCAAGAGCTTTCAGTGTCTACTACTGTATAGTTATTAGTAAAAAATTAGACAATATTCGTTGAAAGCTGGACTCAAATATTGCAGGCAAAGATTGGTCTTCATAAATATAGTTTCGTGGGAACACAAAATTTAAAATAAAAGGTATTACTAGTGACATACTGGAGAAAAACTAACTACATATATCTCATCGGCAATAGAAAACTGAGGCAAACGAATGAAACACTCCATTATCTATATGTGTCTTCTTGATATTAATATATTTCCTTTGTCGGAAAAAATTATCTGTCGTGTCTTGTATTTCCAGAGCTCATGTAGATATTAAAGATACAACACAATAGCATCTTGATTCTGCTAATTATTTCCACTATTTTTTTTATCGTACACCATTTCCATACTCCACCCCAAATAAACCTGCATTACCTGGCTTGCACAATAGCATCAACAGTCATCTGCTCTTGGCTACTTAATTGCCCAAATTCAGTATTCACACTCCGTGTAACCTGTATAATGATAGCTTCAGATACAGGCCAAATAATACAATAATATAAGAAAAACATGACCTATAAAAATACGAAGGGTGATAGACAACGGTGTACCTGTCCATCAGCGATTATTACTAAAACATGGTATTGGCCACCACTTTGCTCAACAATGGTTGTGGCCATTTCAATTATTGGAGAAAATGATGTAGGACCTTCAAACATATCATAATGTATATGCATAGAATGACCACGAATGTACGCTTTGAACAACAACAATAAAATTGAGCTCTCCTACCAGAAAGACGAAGATGAGGAACAATTTCTCTATATCGACCCAAAGCCTCTTGAAAACCATTGCATGGCCTCTCGTCAGGATAGAAGGCAAATACATCTTGGTCATGTGTAGATGCTGCATTTTCCAAATATAACTGAACTATCAGTATTTTCATTTCCATGATATATTAATACAATAACAAAAAACGTAAGATTTACCATCTCCAAAACCATAGCAAGGAATTAAGTTATCCTCGTCAAAAGCTGACAATGTCTGTCCAATGATGGAGATTGCCTGCTCATAAGGATTTTGGACATCACCAATATGATGCAGGCTCATACCATTGAATGAACTCTTTCCTGCGTGGCAAATTGCAGAATTAGTCAATCGACGAGAATGAATGATTTGTTCAACCCATATATGTTTTCCTTTAACAACCTGTCCATTCATTACTCTTTGTGAAATCAATCCCAATGATTAAATTGGAAGACTCGAGACCAGCTTGCGCTAATGCTTCAATAACCTGCATACAGAGTGAATTATTGAGCAAAAGTGCCACAACTTGTTAAAACTCATAATAAGTGTCGATGATTTAGTACAACTTTATACCAACAACATCATCATCATCATCAAAGGCTTTTCCCAAGCAAGTTAGGGTAGGCTAGATATGAAACCCAAGAAGTTTACTAAACCATTGACACTTATTATGGATCGGAGAGAGTAGTGTTCATGGATCTAAACCTTGAGGCTAACATGACTCTACAAGAAGGCATACAAAAATGCAAACAAGGATAATATGTTCAAAGCGTTAGACACTATTGTATGCATGCCAATCTGATGGAAATCTCTCTTGCTCGCACAGACAGGTAAGTCGCTTGATAGATATTGTATGCTGCGGTTAACTGCAGCTCATACACTACATGGATTTATATAGTGAGTACAGTGGTGAGTCGGTTAGCAGAGCAAACCTGGCAAAGTTTAAATTCACTAGTGCTACTTGCTAACCTAGCAAACCTACATACCAGTAACCTCCCGCGCCACAGTTCCTCTTGATTGGCCTCTGCAAAAGAGGTGGGCTCCTCTGCACTGAGCATCTGCAGCTCTACTTCTTCCAGCTCGTATGCAGCTACATCAGGCAGGTATTCATCGCTGTCGGCCAACCGGAAACCTGCCTCATAGCCCATGAAGACGGCAGCGTCTCGATCTTGCATTGGAATAGTTTCATCTTCTTCATGAATGTTAGGCACCCAAACAAGTGGAGGGGGCTCACAGCCAGCTTCTTGCCATGCTGAGGTTCGTACCACTCCTTGCCGTCAAAGCTCTCCTTTGGCAAGTAGTTCAAAAGGAAGACGTCCATAGAGACCGCCTCACCACATAACTCAACACATGACATGTTGATTGAGCAGGCTGCCTAGCATTACCATTGGAGGTTCCGTAGAACATCTGGGCTGATATTTCCATGAATTTCATGGAGGGTTTACCATATCTACCATTATAATGATTGTTGACTGCTTTCCAAAATATAGCCACGTCATCGCATTGGGACATTAGGACATCCGTACAAATCGATTGTCACCAAGGATTTAATCGACAATATTGTCAAACTTCACGGTTTCCAGATATCCATCATCAATGACCGTGACCTGGTTTTGACCAGCAAACTTTTGGACCGAGTTGTTCCATCTAGCCAGTGTCAAATTAAAACTTGGTTGTGCATTCCACCCTTAGACGGACAGTCAAATAGAGGTGGTTATGTAGTTGTGGTGTTTTCATGTGGCTTCCTTCCGCAGAGTACTGCTAGAATTCCCCGTTCTAGTCAGCGCCTTTTAGGTCGTGTTTGAGCGGAACTTCAAAGTTGCTACCGTGGGTCAAGGTCTAAATCAAGGTCTGACTGAAAGAGACAAGTTCGTCATTGACATCCAAGACCAACTACTCGAAGCTCTGGAAACCATGAAATATCAGCAAGGCAACAAGCATTGCCCGGTGAAGTTCCATGCGGGTGAATGGCTGTGGCTTTGCCTGCAGCACCATCCAGTTGCGTCCCTAGCAAGTCCTGGCAATGCCAAACTTTCTCCATGGTCCGTTGGCCCCTACCAAATTTTGGAGTCCATTCGTGAGATGGCATATCATCTGCTGCTGCTGTCACCACGGGCACGCATTCATGATGTCTTCCATGTAGTGTTCCTCGTCCACACAGCAGGGGACAAGCCCCGCCGTACAAATGAAGACGAATCTTGCTACCCCCTCCGCTCCAACCCTAATTCCCCTTCTAATCTCTTCCACAGTAACCTGATTCCTGAGCTCATACCAATGAGAGTGTGTGAAAGAGGAAAAACTACAAGTTAAATTGAATGTTTGGTTTTGTTGTCGGTCAAAGAACTCGGTGTCTTTGCTCTTCAATTATCACACATCAAGATCTACCAACAAAATAATATATCTAGTGAAAAATCTAGCAACACCGGTCATGTTTGCTTTAGGACATACTTAAGATGGTAGGTGTCAAAGTGGTCGAAGACATGAGCGAAACTAATCGGAAAACACAATAGCAATAGAAGGAATGATAAGGTGTGTGTAGAAAGGGATAAATTGTTGTTACAAAGTGAGACACCAAGGGATGAGTAGTGGACCAAAGAGAGAGGTTGTAGACCTCAATTCCATCGGTCTTTTGTAGCGACACGCCAATTCTTTTATGAATAATCTGATGTGTACACCACATGGAAGGATTTATATAAAGCTAAATCATGTTTTTAAGATTTATATTTTTGTCTATATAGCATAACAATTTAGCAATTTCCATTAATACAATTGAAAAAAAAAGTGCACGAGTTGTGCGTGCAGATTCCAGGGGGCAAAAGCCACAATATACATACAGGTGTGAAATATACCAATTACCTATAGTATAACAAAATATAGTAAATCTAGCTGCGTTGACGTGCGGGTCAGCGTGCTACATTGAACATTTGAGCATCACCGGATCCCATGTATACTTACCTCATCCAAGGAGCGGTACTGGTCCACAATCTTGGAGTACTTCCTCTCCAGCTTGGGCAGGTTTCCGGCGATCGACACCGGGGTCTTTATTGTCCGCAGCATTGGAGGCAGTGAGACGGCATGAGCCGGAGCCGCCGGTACCGCTGCTACGCCCGAACGAGAGTAGCCACTGGAGGAAACCACTAAATCCTCAGAAGCCGTCGGGGCGCTCGCCCGCCGCCTGTGGATCGAGGACAAGGAATACTCATCCGTCACCGGAGCGGAGTACGGCGACGGCGGAGGGTCCCACAGCTGCGGCTGCGGCTCGTATGGGTCTGCGGGGCCGCCGCTGCCGTGCGCCCCTGCCGGTGGTGATCTATGCCGACGAGCCGCTTCTTGTGGCGGCTCTTCTTGGGGCTCGGCTGGCGGTGCGACCAGGAGGCTGCCGACGACCTTGGTGGCCGTCTGCAGGATCAGGAAGAGCACCCACAGCAGGAAGCTGCCAATCTTGCCGGCCAGAGCCTAGCAATTCACAACAAATTGCGACGGCATCAACCAGGATCGGAAGATCAATCAATAAGAAAAAGAAGTCAAAGATTAATTAGCTCCGAGAACAAGAACAAATCAAAGTTCAGCTTCCAAGAACAACAGCTGTTTTCGTTTCGTTGGAGGTTTGGGGAAAATGAAGCTGGAGCATCTGGTGCTTACCAGGAAACCGCTCATGCCGAGGAGGACGACGGCGGGAGGGAGGTGAGATATGCTCCCACTCCGGAGAAGACCTGGCCTTGGAAGCTGGGCTCGAATGCCAGCGGGGACAACTGGGTGCCGGAGACGAAGAGTGAGCAAGAGGGTGAAGGCTGCACAGATCTGTGCGGGCGAGTCTTTTCAGTGCCTAGGCAGCGCTGTGCTTGCGTGTAATTAAGTTTCATTGGCGTGTCCCAAAAAACAACACTTTTTTTTTTTGACAATCAATACCACGTATATTCATAATAATAAATAGTACATGGTAGAGATACACGAGCTGTCTCCAGCAATTACAAAATAAAGTCTAAAAGATACTAGCAAATTTTCGAGGTCTTCAAACTCTTTCTTCTTCCAAGACATAATCTTGTACTTTCCTGGAAGGCAACCAAAGATAGATAACAAAACCATAGACTCGTAAATACCAACGAAGGTTCTCCCATAATTTTAATTTGAGCCGCAATGCCAAGGCTGCGTGCACGCACGCAACCATTAAAGTAGTCAATCAACATCGGCAAGAGTACCAACACCAGTATGTCAACACTTTTCCTTCAACAGCCATCTGTTTTACAATTGACACACGCTCACTTTTTGGACTGTTGGATGTTTTCACGAATCTCAGCGCCGGCTATATCTCATTCAGTTTTTTACCGTCCTCAGAAGAGTACCTTATTATCTATTTTGAGTTTTTTATTATTTTTAAACATAAGGTCTTAGCTCAGCTTTAAATTAATAAAGCCACAATACGTAGATGTTGAGAACAGCTTACAACACAACGAAAAGAAGCAAACAAGGAAAAAACGATTGAAGAACAACTTGTAACAGCATGGTCCTCCTTTGCATTCAGCAGCTCGGTACCGTTGGAACTCTGGATGAAACCGGCGGGTGTGGCTTGACATGGAAACACACCAGGCAGTTGCACACAACACGGTTCCAGTATTAGTGTCAACATTAACCGTGAACCTCCAGCAGAAACTATAGTCATTTTTAAGTATTTTCATGTTCCATCAAAAATAATAAGTTAAACAGAAAAGCATAAATAATCAATGCATTTTATTTCCACGTGCAGGTTGCCACATCCCATACCTGATGATCAGCCTCCCCTCACGTCGTGTAGGGCACCCTTCCTCTGGTGGATTTCGACGCGGTTGGCCACCTTCATGTCGTCGTTGGCGTCGGGCTTCACCGGCTAGGCAGACGGCATGAATCGTCAAGCGGCCCGCCGCCGCGACGCCGGTGAGACATGGTAAGGCAACAACAGATCCGAACTTACGCGGAAACGGTTGTCAACCTCGTTGAGAGGAAGCACGAGGAGGTAGGCGGAGTAGGCATCAACTCCATTTGTCGGAAGCGCCGGCCGATTCAGACTCGGACATGGTGGCGTCCAATCTCGCGAGGACTGCTCAGGATTTTCGAATTGGGTATGCGAAGTTACAAACTTTCTTTTGTAACTACGTAAAATACAAGATACAAAAGTCTAGCTTACACTAATAAAACAACAAATTATTCGTAGTCATAGCAATGTCTCCAACTGTTTAGTACTCCCTTTCCGTATTAAATTTCGAGGGTCAACAACTCGATAACTTTCACTAGGATTTAAACCTATGTCCACAAAATTTATATAAATATTTATGAAATAAAAGATATTTTCAATACGAATAAAATGCAGCGATACCATTAATACATTCAGAAACTGCAATTGTGTATACATGAGTGGTTAAAGTTGTGCATCAAATACCCGGGAAAAAAAAGATTGTGCAACAAGGACCATGGAGTAAAAAACGTGCCTTTTATTTTGGGACAGACAAAATATTGAAAGGAAAAGAAGAAAGTTAGAATTTACTTTCCATTTTTATACACCTAAATTCAACATTATATACACCTTTGAAGTTGATGCTGAAATTCCAGTTGAATAATGCATCGGGTCGTGAGTAGGGCTGGACAAAAAGATCGATGCTCAGCGAGTTAAATGAGTGCTCATTTGCTCGGCTCATTTTTTTAACGAGTTGAGCTGAGAATGAGTTTTTGCTCGTTAAGGTTAATGAGCTAAACAAATCGAGACGAATACGTTTGTGAGCTACTCCTTAAGCTTCACCAGTTTTGACCATGGGTCGTTTTAGTTATCTCAAATCTTTGTCAGGAAGGGCCCAAGCAAAATAGTGCTCTTTAACCGTGCTTAAAACTCCTTCGCTAGGATAAAAAATATATGTTCCGCTCTTCCTCACCCGGCAATGCACGCATGTTTGCTTTGCATGGCCTAATCCTACTAATGAGGTAGATATGTATGCTTAGCTACATGGGCATGTCTACTCCTTAACGATCCTTAACAAGCTGCTCGCGAGCGCTCGCAATAACATAACAAATCGAGCCAAACAATGATTTCAGCTCGTTATTCTTAACGAGCCTAACGATCCGAGCCTTAACGATCATGAGCTTAACGATTTGAGCCTTAACGATCTGAGTAGCTCATTAGTTCACCCCTAGTCGTGAGTGAGTAGCGTGGATTGAGGAAATATTGGTAGCTCCTTCTAGATACACGTGGTGGCATTTTTTCGAATAAGTAACGAGTGAATGGAAGACTGGCCCAAATAATAGGTAGGCCCAAGTACAGAGCACGGGACAAGAGAGGGTTCAGGAGGCTCGTGTGTATCGATTTTTACTGCGTTCTACATGTGTAAATAAAAAGGCTAACAATGCATACATACATGTGTATATGAGCTTATATAATGATTTTCTTTTGCAAAAAAAAGGTATTCATTGCATATCCATGAATTAGTCTAGCTTCGCCCTTGGTAGACGGGTCAACTAGCGTGGGGTGTGGGGCGTGGAACTGGAAGATTGAGATGGCAGAGGGTGCCGCCGCTAGGATCGTGGCTTGTGGGGGTGCCGGGTGGAAGTGGAACCGAACGGTAGACCGACATGTCGGCAAATCTTTTCCAGATGGCATGATGTGCGATGACGCGGGCGACTTTTCCACGCGGGAGTGGGTAGACGGACGTACCAACCATCCTACCACCTCTAGTCATGTATTAATATAGTAGAATTTTGAGGCACAAGGGTTTTGGGGAACCTTGGATTAGATGGTTCAAAAAAATTCTAGCCTCTGGTGTCTCTTCAATTTTGTTAAATGGTGTCCCAGGCAAACAATTTTATTGCAAGAAGCGCATGGAGATCCATTATTTCCTTTGTTGTATGTCCTTGGTGGAGATCTTCTTTAGTCTGCAGTCAATGGTTTCCTGGAAGCTGGTGATATTAAGTTGCCAATCAATTGTGCTGATACAAAAAAAATCCAATATACAGTATGACACTCTCTTGATTATGCAAGCCGACCTCGGCTTCAAAGAGGTACTCAAGAATTTTTCCGAATTGGCTCGTTTGAATATTAATTATATATCACAAATCTTACATGATGGCCATTAACGTGGAGGATAGTGTCATGGAAGTTTTAGCTCGTGGTTTTGGGTGTCAAATTGGTACTCTTCCTTTCATCTATCCGGGACCGACGGTTGGAACTACAAAACTATCTATTCAAGATTTATCACCAATATTCATAGGTTGGAAAGAAGTTTAAGTGCTACATCTTGCTTTTTATCCCAAGGAGCCAAACTTTAGCTAATTGTTTTGGCCATCTGAAAGAACATTTCATGATCTCTAAATTTTGTGTGTTTGTTAACAACATCGGTGACAATTTAACCGTGTGCTAAGTGGTTTACAGTTATGGAAAAGATACCACGGAAAATCTCGACCCACTCAAAAAGGAAGAAAAGAAAAAAAAGGAAGAAGCCGAAACTCGGCCTCCGGCCAGCACCGTCGGCAACACCGGGCCGGCATCGCCGGTAGTACACCCCAGACCGCCGGCGTGCTCGGCCCGAGATCGCCGGCCCGTCCGTCGACCCGAGTTTCGAAAAGTGGCCGGCATTGCCGGCTGCCTCAAGGCCG
Source organism: Lolium rigidum (assembly GCF_022539505.1). NCBI lineage: Eukaryota > Viridiplantae > Streptophyta > Magnoliopsida > Poales > Poaceae > Lolium > Lolium rigidum. Next base: position 94,513,734 of record NC_061512.1, on the reverse strand, counting down.
GCGACCGCCGGCGTTTCACCTCCAACGGCGTAAAGTGGGTGGGGTATAAATACCCCCTTCACCTACCTTGGAAGGTTGCTCAAACCCTAAGATCTTCATCCTCCATTGCCGAGCCACCAAGAACACCAAAATAGCCGCATCTCCACCCTCAACCACCCAAATCACTTGTGCTTTGGAGAATCGAAGGAGAAGACCCCGATCTACATCCTCACCGAAGCGTTTTTCATTTCCCCTCATATGCTTGAGGGCCCCCTTGCTAGTGTTCCTCTTTGGATCCCTAGTTGATTTGTGTTGATGTATTGTTGTTGATTGTTGTGTTGTAACTGCATTTGGGAGCCTCCAATTCGGTTGTGGATGTGTGCCCCAAGAACCTTGTAAAGGCCCGGTTTCCGCCTGAGGAAATCCCTTAGTGGAAGTGGGCTAGGCCTTTGTGGCGTTGCTCACCGGAGATCTGAGTGAAGCCTTCGTGGCTGTTGATTTGGCTTTCATAGCAACCACACTCCTCCAAACGTAGACGCACCTTCTTGCAAAGGAAGGGAACTACCACTACAAGAAAAGTTCTGATAGACAACGTCTCAAAATCGTCCGCTAAGGGGTATTTTTCGTCGCCCATGGGCCTAACCCGACGATATGGGTTCTGTTGTGGAAACTGCGTCAGGCAAAGTCCAACGACGTTTTTTTGGTCCGTCGCGCTGGGCGCCCTTCCGCCACGGAAAATCGGACCGTTGCGCAAGTGTTTCCGGAGCCCGTTGACCGCCGACGTCATGCAACCGACACGTGGCGACGCCGCAACCGCGCTAACGCGTTAAC
>NC_061512.1:94493308-94512824 GCF_022539505.1 Lolium rigidum | reverse complement strand
CGTTGGCGTGTCCCAAAAACCAACACTTTTCCTTCAACAGCCATCTGTTTTACAATTGACACACGCTCACTTTTTGGACTGTTGGATGTTTTCACGAAGGAAAATGATTGTTCTCCCCCGGGGGATTTCACGCTCTACAACCTCCTGGTGCTTAGCCGTCGGATGAGAGGCATCGGGCGGACGCGGACGAGTGAACGACGCATGAAACAGCTCCACGTGGGTGGGCCCCATAACTTCTCCTTTCTTCCTTATCCTCCCGGCGCACCTACTTTTTCCCGTGAGATTTGTCGCCGGCCGCTTTCCGGCAGCTCCGGCGCGGATGCCCTCGACCTCGCCGTTCGCCGGCCGTTTCCCCGCAGCTACCGCGACCACGCAGCCGGATCCCGCTCTCCAGTAGCTTGGTGCCATGGCCCTTGGCCGCAAATCTCGCCGGCCAGCGCGCCATGAATCCCCGCCGCCGCGCGGCATGGCTCCCCGCCGCCACGCGCCCGACCTCGTCGTCCTCCGGGCAACCTATCCTCTGACCGCCGCCATATTCCTCCCTCAACTTCCTCCGTCCAGTCGTCATCCTCAACCTTCTTGTTGGCCATAGGTGGGCGAGAGGTGCTACCAAGGTAGGGGTTGTTGGTGCTACAAACACCTACATGCGCCGGCCCCACACACCTACGAGAATTGCTTGCGGCGGTTCAATTGCTACATTGGACGCATGCCGTTGCTAGCGAGCGCAGGACGGCTTTGCTACCTTGGGAGGTCGGCATTGCTACCGGCGGAGGCCGACATTGCTACCTTTTAGTGTCCGGTGTTGCTACCGGTGAAGAGTGGATTTTGCTACCTTAAATGTTCGATTTTGCTACCAGAGGTTCGAGGCGGTGCTACCTAGTGCTACCGTAGGTGGGTGGAGTTGCTACACTCTTGGGCGGCGCTGCCGCCGGCGAGTTCTTATCTCCGGTGAGGTCCGTGTCATGAGGATTTGCAACATATAATAAAAAAAATTGCTGCAATTTATTTGCGATTTTGCTACATCTGCGTAAGATGTTTGCTACGGGGTCTCCGACGAGGTCTCCGGCGAGACTCCGGCGAGCTTAGACTTTTTCTTTTGATTCATGGACGAACCGTTTTTTGCTTCAGTCATTTGCTGCCGGGGGTGGTTTTTTGCTGCCGGAGGGCGTTTTTTTGCTACATGCAAATCTAACCGTCGAAATGCTTGATCTGACGGCTGGGGACCCGGGGGCTGGGGAATCAGATCCCCCGGGGGACGCCCAGCAGTTTCCTTTCACGAATCTCAGCGCCGGCTATATCTCATTCAGTTTTTTCCCGTCCTCAGAAGAGTACCTTATTATCTATTTTGATTTTTTATTATTTTTAAACATAAGGTCTTAGCTCAGCTTTAAATTAATAAAGCCACAATACGTAGATGTTGAGAACAGCTTACAACACAACGAAAAGAAGCAAACAAGGAAAAAACGATTGAAGAACAACTTGTAACAGCATGGTCCTCCTTTGCATTCAGCAGCTCGGTACCGTTGGAACTCCGGATGAAACCGGTGGGTGTGGCTTGACATGGAAACACACCAGGCAGTTGCACACAACACGCTTCCAGTATTAGTGTCAACATTAACCGTGAACCTCCAGCAGAAACTATAGTCATTTTTAAGTATTTTCATGTTCCATCAAAAATAATAAGTTAAACAGAAAAGCATAAATAATCAATGCATTTTATTTCCACGTGTAGGTTGTGTTGCGGTCAGAAACCCACCGGCGGGCAGCGACTGGCAACACAGTAGAGCCGGGAACAACTAGGGCTGCGGCTGGCCCCAGTCCCTCAGAGCGACGGCCCGCAAAGTCTCCTGGTCACACGTCCGATGCTATCGCAAGGGCGTGCCACCTGACCTATACCTGGTCAGGAAGGTGTTGGATGATGCCTCGCTTAGTTTCCTGCAGGGCATACACGTAAACGTTAAATACGAGCCTCGATCGGCTCTCAGGTTATCCTGTGAATCGACTCAAAGAGCCGATCCACCCATGATTCGTACAAGGTGTCCGAATATATGGTGGTCCTGCTTGATCAAGATAAAGCTAATGCGATCTACGACGATTTAGGGTTTTCACCGCATAATCGGATCATCCTACTCACGATTGGGCCTCGCGCTCGCGTACGGTGACCGTAAGCCGATCCTAGACAGGGCCTAAAAACCAACACGAGGTTGATCCCCGGAACGTCCCGTCTAGGGCTAGCAAACTACACCCTACACGCCGCCTGGATCCTCCAACCCTTTGTAAGGCCTAACTATTGCGGATATTAAACTAATCCTTGTAGAACAAGGAGCAACCGTAACGGATCGGATCTACTAAACTACGATCAAGCGGGGTGCCGCCCCTACACCTAAGATAGGTGTAAGGGCGGCTAGATGTATAAGGGTTGCACTACGACAGCATATGATACGAAGAACAATGCTAACCCTAATACATCTAAGATAACTACGTTGCTCGCCATCAAAAAGGCTTCGACGACGAGCAACGCATGAACAACGTAGGTAGGCTTGTGCTGCCTAGATCGCAAGATGCGATCTAGGCAGCATGGTGCTACCGGAGAAACCCTCGAGACGAAGGAGTTGGCGATGCGCCGAGATTTGTTTGTGTTGAACGTTGGTTGTTGTTTATTCCATAAACCCTAGATACATATTTATAGTCCAGCGGACTTTCTAACGTGGGAATAATCCCCACCGTGCACGAGTCAAACTCTAACTTTTAATCGACGATGCAATCTACTATAATTAAAGATACACGGGCAATCTAGCCCAAATCCTTCGTGCAAGGCCGCTTCAGAGATCTTCCACGTGTAAACTTCCAAGCCCATCTCCCTTACGGCCCACCTCCTGATTTGGCCAAAATCTGGTGATAACACATGCCCCCCTGGTTTTGGCAATGATAATTCCAAAACCACTCTGTTTTTTTCTTCGAAGGGTCATGTCTTGGCAGAGCAGACCCGTTGCAGCATCCTTCATCATGATGCCCTGTCTTTTCGACTTCTCTGCAAAATTCGATAGCTTTAGCATCACCTCCTTGGAAACTGCAATAGCATTAAATTTCCACCAGACTTCTCATTATTTATCCGTGCCGATCGATCAACCCTCTTCATCCCCTTCCTCTGTTCTAGATATCGGCACCAAAAACCCTCTTCTTCCATAGCCATGTCGTCTTCTTCCTCCTCTTCCGTCCAATCCTCTTCCTCAAGCGAGTTGGTCCCAGATCACGACCAGATGGAGGCGTACAACCGTCGCGCTCCCAAGCATTGGGACAAGCGGGAGTGGGACTTCGACTTCGTGCCAGAGGGTGAGGACCTCGTCCGGTCGGATGGGGCCATTCCCCTAACCGACGGGGAAGATGACCTCCGGTACACAGTTGACGGAGCACCGGAGGCGGAGAGCGACGACGACGACCCTCCCTTCCGGGGCAAATTCACCTCTGTCACCAAAGAAGAAGAAGATAACGAAGACGAAGACGTCTCCTCCGACCCGAAGAAGGAACAGGAGGACAACACCTCCTCCGACGAACCACCACCAAAGCGCATCCGGGGCTGGGCTTGGTCAGACGAGGATGATGATGATGACGAGGAAGAAGCCTCTGCTGAAGGTCACGATGAGCGACAACGAGGACCTCGTCGACAGCGGCAATGACGGCAGCTACCTCAGCGACAGCGAAGACAGCAACAGCCCTTAGAGTAGGGATTCACTAGCATAGGGTTGGCAGTAATAATCTGTTCCCTTTTGTTGAACAATCGGCCTCTCTTTGTAAGAAATTTTATTACCAATGAAAACTTCTTTTGATTTTGCCGATGTCTTGCATGCTGATTCAGCCGATTTTCCCTCATCTGACTTTATCGACCGTTAACCCAATCAATGCCCAATGACCGATGGCAACGCATCGTTCTCTCACGATAATCTGCGAGACAGGCCAACTCAGTCATCCACCAAATTAGCCAGTCTTACCAATGACGATAGCACAGCCAATCGCGATAGGCCGGAGGTTTGGTCTTGAGCGAGGTGTCCTTACAAGAACCACTGGAACCGTCGCTGAATCGGCTTGGATGCTAAAGCTGATACCTCTGTAACAAAAGCACCACTCTTCAGAACAGTTGCGATGTAGAGCCAGCCGATTCCAACCAAATTGGCTCTCCAGAGCCACGAAACTTTCAGGCGAGTTGCCCCCCGAGCCTCTTCAGTCCACTTCTCTGTCTTTGCCGGTCAGATCGGCTCCTTTCCTTCGGTGGATCTGAGGCAACCCACCCTTAGCCTGATCTGCACATCCATGCTGCTCTTGGCATTGTTCTTGAAGAGAGGATCTGAGCCCTTGAACCACTCCATTGAGGAGTTCTTCCATTAGAGTCTCTCTTCGTGGCCCACTTCCTGCTCCATCGAGTCACCTCTTGAGTCGATGGCCATGCATCGGCTTTCTATCCTTAAGTCGATGTCTGCTGCATCGGCTGTGCCTAAATTTTTTTTTTTTGAATTTTTCACGGCCGATTTATGTATCGGCCCCCATACTTCAATACTCATCATCAAAGAATATCTTGGGCTGCTAGGCATTTGAAAGATACTCCTTCTTCATATCCTCGTGTTATATCCACCTAGGTGCCCCCCCGAGCCGATTCTGTCAAGAGAATTGACGGTATCGGCTCTTTAGGTATCCCATGTTGGATTAAATGCTGAACCCAGGCAGAATGGATGGTGAGGATAATTTTGGCCGATTGCTGGAATCGGCCTCCACGTTGCTTGTTCGATGAAGGTTTTGTAATGTCCCTCCATAAATTTTTGGGGCCGATCACAAGGGTCAGCCTCGCCACGTTTGCTCATTGATTTGCTCCAGCTACATGGTTAGGCCAGTGGATACGACCAGCCTAACTTCATCCTCTGTCATGTCGATGCGCTCGCCGTCGTCCACCTTGAGTGCATCGCTTAATCCTTGAGCAGTATACTCCGTTGGGAGGACGAGGACCATGTTTGTGCCAGCCGATGTCTCATCATCGGCTTTCCTTTGCTTGGGGCGCCACTCTTTTCTTTGTGGCCAACCTTCTTCGTCCAGGGTTCGCTGAATTTTGGCGGCCAGATCAGGCCGTGCCTTCCTCAACGTGTGCAGGTATAATCTTTCAGCTTCTTCCAACCCACGCGGACGCTGAACCCTTCGTTTTTGGGAACGGCTGAGCCCATCAGGGCACCACCTTGGCCGATGATACTTGTCTTCTTCATCATCGTCCTCTAGTTCCTCGAGATCTTCTACCCGAGCGGACTCAGCATGCTTGTTCCGAGGCGGGAGAGGCCCTAGACGCTTGAACACGGACACGTTAGCTGAATCCTTCTTCCTTTGTTTACATTCTGGGCAATTGCCGATTGTTGGCAATCGGCTCATTCCTGAATCCCGGCGAGTGTCCGAAGAAGGGGCAGTCCCAGTGCCTATCCACGTCGTCTTGCTCCCTCGACTTTTCCTTGGCGTGGCGCTCGTATCGCTCCTCGTCGTGATCATGCCGACGACGTCTCCTGTCGTCCCTAGCCAGACGATCTTCTTCATCATCGTCGTTGTATCGCCGACGTTGGTCATACTGACTCACATACTTGTTGAGGAGGTGATCAGAGAGAGGTCGTTGATATCTTATGTTCTTCACTTCTCCCTCCGTGACGTAGCGCTTGCCGTCTTGGCGGAGCCGATCGCGTGGAGCGGCTTCCTCCGTGTCTTTGCTATGAGAGCAGGCTGCCCTCATCTCCGTCCTTACCGAGTGGTGCCCAAGCCCTACCATGTTGATATTGCACGAGAGATCCGGCTGGCACCCTCCACGGTAAGTATACTCCACCATGTTAACGGCGGGGAAGGGGTGTGTGTCGACCTTCATGGCGTCTCGGTTGAAAATTAGCCGTCCATTTTCTATCGCCATTTGGATCTGCCGACGCCACACCCTGCGGTCGTTAGTGGTGTGGGTGAACGTGTTATGCCACTTGCGGTATGGCTTTCCGTTCAGCTCCCTGCACCGTAGGAATCTTGTGGCCTTCGGGTACCTTTATATGCTTCTCCGTGAGTAAGAGATCGAAAATCTGCTCGGTTTTGGTCACATCGAAGTCGAACCCTTTTGGAGGGCCTTGTGGCTTCACCCATTTGCGGGACACGGGGCCCGCCGCTCGAGTCCATTCAGCCACTTGCTACCTCTCGATCTCCCGCAGCACCTTCATCCTCGTCCGCGTCCACCGGGGCCACCGCACGCTTGAATTTGTCTCGGTAAACATCCGGGTGGCGGCTTGTTCATATGCCGGCGACTTCACGCACCATGTGCGCCAATGAAGGGTAGTCTCGCTTGGGAGGCCACGTCCTTGATCGATGATGAGAGACCCACCACCGCCAACTCGACTTGCTTCTTTTTCACTTACGTGAACCGAAAAGCATCGGTTCCTAATGGTCCTGAAGCGCTGGATGTATTCGACACTGTCTCCCCGCGCTTCGTCGTACTTGTGCTAGATCGGCAATGCCAGCCTCGGAAGCCTCCGAGTGATACTGCTCATGGAACTGCTCTTCCAAGCTGCTTCCAAGTCCGGATGGAGTTCGGTGGCAGCGATGTGTACCACCCGAAAGCCGATCCTGTGAGGGACTGTGCGAAGAACCTCACACGCAACTCGTCTGATGCTGAGATCGTGCCCAGTTGTGCCAAATATCGGCTCACATGTTCGTCATGCTTCTTCTTGAGCTCGTCAGTCAGATCCTCGTACTTGACCGGAGTGCTTTCCGCCATCTCGGATGTAGATGGAGATGCGGTGGATGTCGAAGATAGTCCCACCGGGCGTGCCAGAATGTGTTGCGGTCGGAAACCCACCGGCGGGCAGCGGCCGGCAACACGGTAGAGCCGGGAACAACTAGGGCTGTGGCTGGCCCCGAGTCCCTCGGAGCGACGGCCCGCAAAGTCTCCCGGTCACACGTCCGATGCTATCGCAAGGGCGTGCCACCTGACCTATACCCGGTCAGGAAGGTGTTGGATGATGCCTCGCTTAGTTTCCTGCAGGGCATACAGGTAAACGTTAAATACGAGCCTCGATCGGCTCTCAGGTTATCCTGTGAATCGGCTCAAAGAGCCGATCCACCCATGATTCGTACAAGGTGTCCGAATATATGGCGGTCCTGCTTGATCAAGATAAAGCTAATGCGATCTACGACGATTTAGGGTTTTCACCGCATAATCGGATCATCCTACTCACGATTGGGCCTCGCGCTCGCGTACGGTGACCGTAAGCCGATCCTAGACAGGGCCTAAAAACCAACACGAGGTTGATCCCGGAACGTCCTGTCTAGGGCTAGCAAACTACACCCTACACGCCGCTGGATCCTCCAACCCTTTGTAAGGCCTAACTATTGCGGATATTAAACTAATCCTTGTAGAACAAGGAGCAACCGTAACGGATCGGATCTACTAAACTACGATCAAGCGGGGTGCCGCCCCTACACCTAAGATAGGTGTAAGGGCGGCTAGATGTATAAGGGTTGCACTACGACAGCATATGATACGAAGAACAATGCTAACCCTAACACATCTAAGATAACTACGTTGCTCGCCATCAAAAAGGCATCAGCACGAGCAACGCATGAACAACGTAGGTAGGCTTGTGCTGCCTAGATTGCAAGATGCGATCTAGGCAGCATGGTGCTTACCGGAGAAACCCTCGAGACGAAGGAGTTGGCGATGCGCCGAGATTTGTTTGTGTTGAACGTTGGTTGTTGTTTATTCCATAAACCCTAGATACATATTTATAGTCCAGCGGACTTTCTAACGTGGGAATAATCCCCACCGTGCACGAGTCAAACTCTAACTTTTAATCTACGATGCAATCTACTATAATTAAAGATACACGGGCAATCTAGCCCAAATCCTTCGTGCAAGGCCGCTTCAGAGATCTTCCACGTGTAAACTTCCAAGCCCATCTCCCTTACGGCCCACCTCCTGATTTGGCCAAAATCTGGTGATAACAGGTTGCCACATCCCATACCTGATGATCAGCCTCCCCTCACGTCGTGTAGGGCACCCTTCCTCTGGTGGATTTCGACGCGGTTGGCCACCTTCATGTCGTCGTTGGCGTCGGGCTTCACCGGCTAGGCAGACGGCATGAATCGTCAAGCGGCCTGCCGCTGCGACGCCGGTGAGACATGGTAAGGCAACAACAGATCCGAACTTACGCGGAAACGGTTGTCAACCTCGTTGAGAGGAAGCACAAGGAGGTAGGCGGAGTAGGCATCAACTCCATTTGTCGGAAGCGCCGGCCGATTCAGACTCGGACATGGTGGCGTCCAATCTCGCGAGGACTGCTCAGGATTTTCGAATTGGGTATGCGAAGTTACAAACTTTCTTTTGTAACACAGAAAATACAAGATACAAAAGTCTAGCTTACACTAATAAAACAACAAATTATTCAGAGTCATAGCAATGTCTCCAACTGTTTAGTACTCCCTTTCCGTATTAAATTTCGAGGGTCAACAACTGATAACTTTCACTAGGATTTAAACCTATGTCCACAAAATTTATATAAATATTTATGAAATAAAAGATATTTTCAATACGAATAAAATGCAGCGATACCATTAATACATTCAGAAACTGCAATTGTGTATACATGAGTGGTTAAAGTTGTGCATCAAATACCCGAAAAAAAAAAAGATTGTGCAACAAGGACCATGGAGTAAAAAACGTGCCTTTTATTTTGGGACAGATAAAATATTGAAAGGAAACGAAGAAAGTTAGAATTTACTTTCCATTTTTATACACCTAAATTCAACATTATATACACCTTTGAAGTTGATGCTGAAATTCCAGTTGAATAATGCATCGGGTCGTGAGTAGGGCTGGACAAAAAGATCGATGCTCAGCGAGTTAAATGAGTGCTCATTTGCTCGGCTCGTTTTTTTAACGAGTTGAGCTGAGAATGAGTTTTTGCTCGTTAAGGTTAATGAGCTAAACAAGTCGAGATGAATACGTTTGTGAGCTACTCGTTAAGCTTCACCAGTTTTGACCACGGGTCGTTTTAGTTATCTCAAATCTTTGTCAGGAAGGGCCCAAGCAAAATAGTGCTCTTTAACCGTGCTTAAAACTCCTTCGCTAGGATAAAAAATATATGTTCCGCTCTTCCTCACCCGGCAATGCACGCATGTTTGCTTTGCATGGCCTAATCCTACTAATGAGGTAGATATGTATGCTTAGCTACATGGGCATGTCTACTCCTTAACGATCCTTAACAAGCTGCTCGCGAGCGCTCGCAATAACATAACAAATCGAGCCAAACAATGATTTCAGCTCGTTATTCTTAACGAGCCTAACGATCCGAGCCTTAACGATCATGAGCTTAACGATTTGAGCCTTAACGATCTGAGTAGCTCATTAGTTCACCCCTAGTCGTGAGTGAGTAGCGTGGATTGAGGAAATATTGGTAGCTCCTTCTAGATACACGTGGTGGCCTTTTTGCGAATAAGTAACGAGTGAATGGAAGACTGGCCCAAATAATAGGTAGGCCCAAGTACAGAGCACGGGACAAGAGAGGGTTCAGGAGGCTCGTGTGTATCGATTTTTACTGCGTTCTACATGTGTAAATAAAAAGGCTAACAATGCATACATACATGTGTATATGAGCTTATATAATGATTTTCTTTTGCAAAAAAAAGGTATTCATTGCATATCCATGAATTAGTCTAGCTTCGCCCTTGGTAGACGGGTCAACTAGCGTGGGGTGTGGGGCGTGGAACTGGAAGATTGAGATGGCAGAGGGTGCCGCTGCTAGGATCGTGGCTTGTGGGGGTGCCGGGGTGGAAGTGGAACCGAACGGTAGACCGACATGTCGGCAAATCTTTTCCAGATGGCATGATGTGCGATGACGCGGGCGACTTTTCCACGCGGGAGTGGGTAGACGGACGTACCAACCATCCTACCACCTCTAGTCATGTATTAATATAGTAGAATTTTGAGGCACAAGGGTTTTGGGGAACCTTGGATTAGATGGTTCAAAAAAATTCTAGCCTCTGGTGTCTCTTCAATTTTGTTAAATGGTGTCCCAGGCAAACAATTTTATTGCAAGAAGGTAGTGAGGCATGGAGATCCATTATTTCCTTTGTTGTATGTCCTTGGTGGAGATCTTCTTTAGTCTGCAGTCAATGGTTTCCTGGAAGCTGGTGATATTAAGTTGCCAATCAATTGTGCTGATACAAAAAAAAATCCAATATACAGATGACACTCTCTTGATTATGCAAGCCGACCTGGCTTCAAAGAGGTACTCAAGAATTTTTCTGAATTGGCTCGTTTGAATATTAATTATATATCACAAATCTTACATGATGGCCATTAACGTGGAGGATAGTGTCATGGAAGTTTTAGCTCAGGGTTTTGGGTGTCAAATTGGTACTCTTCCTTTCATCTATCTGGGACTGGCGGTTGGAACTACAAAACTATCTATTCAAGATTTATCACCAATATTCATAGGTTGGAAAGAAGTTTAAGTGCTACATCTTGCTTTTTATCCCAAGGAGCCAAACTTTAGCTAATTGTTTTGGCCATTTGAAAGAACATTTCATGATCTCTAAATTTTGTGTGTTTGTTAACAACACCGGTGACAATTTAACCGTGTGCTAAGTGGTTTACAGTTATGGAAAAGATACCACGGAAAATCTCGACCCACTCAAAAAGGAAGAAAAGAAAAAAAAAGGAAGAAGCTGAAACCTGGCCCTGGCCGGCACTGCCGGCAACACTGGGCCGGCACTGCCGGTGTGTACACCCCGGCACTGCCGGCGTTTTCGGCCCGGCACTGCCGGCCTGTCTGTCGACCTGAAGTTTCAGAAAAGTGGCCGGCACTGCCGGCGTCTCAAGGCCGGCACTGCCGGCGTTTCACCTCCAACGGGCAGAAAAGTGGGTGGGGTATAAATACCCCCCTTCACCTACCTTGGAAGGTTGCTCAAACCCTAAGATCTTCATCCTCCATTGCTGAGCCACCAAGAACACCAAAATAGCCAGATCTCCACCCTCAACCACCCAAATCACTTGTGCTTTGGAGAATCGAAGGAGAAGACCCCGATCTACATCCTCACCGAAGCGTTTTTCATTTCCCCCTCATATGCTTGAGGGCCCCCTTGCTAGTGTTCCTCTTTGGATCCCTAGTTGATTTGTGTTGATGTATTGTTGTTGATTGTTGTGTTGTAACAGATTTGGGAGCCTCCAATTCGGTTGTGGATGTGTGCCCCAAGAACCTTGTAAAGGCCCGGTTTCCGCCTCGAGGAAATCCCTTAGTGGAAGTGGGCTAGGCCTTTGTGGCGTTGCTCACCGGAGATCTGAGTGAAGCCTTCGTGGCTGTTGATTTGGCTTTCATAGCAACCACACTCCTCCAAACGTAGACGCACCTTCTTGCAAAGGAAGGGAACTACGGGAATCATCTCCGTGTCAACGCGTGCTCCACTCTCGGTTACCTCTATCCTATTCTATCTCTTATATTGCATAGCTATATCTTGCTTAGTTGCTTATCTTGTCATTTAGGTAATTTCACTTAGTTGCATATCTAGAGAATTTACCTTCGTGTCAAGCCTAAATTGAAAAAGAACTAAAAATTGGTTAGCACCTATTCACCCCCCCCTCTAGGTGCGGCATACGCTCCTTTCAATTGGTATCAGAGCCTCGGCTCTTATTTCGGGCTTAACCGCCTAAGAGTATGCCGAATGAGGAGTCTTCGGAAGGGGCCGCCAAGATGGTCTCCATGGAAGACTTCAATTCGTTGAAGTCCTCCATGGAAGCCCAAATGGAAAGCATGAAAAAGATGATTGCCGAGCTTTTGACTCCGGCCCTTCCCAAGGCTCCCAGTGTAGAGGTAAAGGACACGGGTGCGTTAGAAGAGGGTGATGCTTCGGAATTAGCCTCCTCTACCAAACCCGTGGAAGGTGATAACTTAAACACTATCAAATCTCCCATTGCATCTCCTAGGGGAACTAGTGGAGGTGAGAGCTACAATCGAGTAGCTCCACCTTTTCTATCTCCCGATATACCGGTTCCCCATCCCCATATGAACATTCGGGGCAACCCACCTAAGTTCTCTTTTGAGAATTTTGATACTTGGCAATTTGAGTTTCGCTCTCATGTTTGTAGTGCCTCCAATGAACTTTGGAGAATCATCTTGGAAGGCTTCAAGCCATACAACCCCGACAAGTTGACTAGAAGAGAAGCGGTTGATAGTCAACTCAACAACACCGCCTTGCACATGATTCAAACTAGTGTGGGGACAAAGGACTTGCATCGTGTTCGGAACTACACCACCGCCAAGGAAGCTTGGGATGGTTTGGCCGCCATCGTCACCACCAACATTCCCTCTTCATCTCTCTTTGAATCTCCCAATGAGAATCCTCATATCAAGAATGCACATTACTTCATGGCAAGGTCCTCCTTGGACACATCTATTGTGCTATCAACTCAAGAAGAGTATTCCTCCGGAGATGATGATGTTGATGATGAAGAAGATGCGACCTCTAATGGATTGGTCGCTCTTGCCTCCCTCTCCACTAACTCTTCATCACCAAGTGAATCCCCCAATGAGGTCATTCATGTGGAGGAAGAAAGTTGCCTCATGGCTAAATCCTCCGAGGTACATCCCCTAACCCCTCTATGCCTATCATTTCAAGTGATCTAGGGGTTGATCTTGCTAGTCTAAAAGTGAAACAAGAAATGCTAGAGTTTGATGATTTCATTCTTAACCTACAAGGTAATACGAAAAAGCATGTTTCAAACCTCATGGTTCGTATGGCTCAACTAAATGGTACTCTTGATAAAAAATGCCAAATAGAGAGAGAAGATGCTCTTGAACTACATGCTCTTAGAAATGCCCTTGAGGAAAGCCAAGAAACCATAGCCTCTCTTGAAGAGAGGTTAGAAAATATTGGAGATCCTCAAGATAAAATTAACAAGCTCACTAAAGCTAGAGATCTTGCTAGAGCTAAGACTAAAGTGCTTACAAAGGAAAAGGCCAAATTTGGTGTTGATCATGAGAAACTTGTGAGAGATCTAGATGATCTAGACAAGGCACACAAAGCCTTGAAGAGTGAATACTCTCTCCTCTCCAAGTCTTATGAGCAACTTCAAATTAGGCTCGCTTCATATGACATACCTAGCACCTCTACTCCCCTATGTGATCATGCAAATATTGTTGAGGAAAATGCTAGGTTGAAGGATGAACTTGCTAAGGCCTCCTCTCCCCAAAGCAAACTTTCTTTGGATGATCTTTTGAGTAAGCAAAGATCAAACAATGGGAAGGAGGGTCTTGGTTATAATGCCAAGGCAAAGAAGGCAAACAAGCAAAAGGCCAAGCCCGCACAAGAGAAGAAGAGAGCCATCACTAATGGTGAAGCCCCCAAGGGCAAAAACATAAATGATGATGATGCGGGAATCACTAACCCTCACTATGTTTTATTTAAAGATTATTATGGTGATGTTTATGCTAAATATGTTGGCTCTTATGATGGTTATGTTGCTTGGTCTATTTGGGTCCCAAAGACCCTTGTTGCTAACAAAAGAGGACCCATTGAGAAATGGGTACCTAAATCCAAGAATTGATCTCATGTAGGACTATGCCACTGGAGGTTCAAAATGGGTACTTGATAGTGGATGTACAAGTCATATGACCGGCGGCAAGAACCTCTTCAAGGAGTTGAGGCCTAACATAAATGATATCACCGTCTCCTTTGGCGATAATTCTACATCCGAGGTATTGGGTTTTGGCAAGGTTGTGGTTGCACACAACATTACTCTTGTGGATGTCATGCTTGTCAAAACCCTTGGTTACAATTTGCTTTCCGTTTCCGCCCTTGGCAAGATGGGTTTCGCCGTCTTTATTGATAATGATATTGTGGTCCTCTTGTGGAGCAAGACTCTAAAAGTCGCTTTCGTTGGGTATCGCGAACACAACTTGTATGTGGTGGACTTTTCGGGGACCACCACGACAAGTGCGATGTGCCTATTCGGAAAGGCGGACGTGGGTTGGTTGTGGCATCGCCGCCTAGCCCATGTCAACATGAGAACTTTGCAAAGTCTTCACAAGGGGAACCATATTGTGGGACTAATGGAAAATGTGTCTTTTGCCAAAGATCGTGTTTGTAGGGCTTGTGTTGAAAGCAAAATGCATGACTCTCCGCATCCAAGCAAGACTATCATCTCTTCCAAGAGGATCTTGGAGCTCCTTCATGTGGATCTCTTTGGTCCCATTACTCATGCAAGTATTGGTGCGAAGAAACATTGCTTGGTGATTGTTGATGACTACTCAAGATACACTTGTTTCTACTTTCTCAAGACGAAGGATGAGACTCAACAAATATTCATTGACTTTGCTACCGAGGTGCAACGCCAACACAACCTCCTCATTATGGCAATAAGAAGTGACAACGGCTCCGAGTTCAAGAACTATACACTCAATGATTTTCTTAGTGATGAGGGGATTCGACATCAATATTCCGCTGCTTACACCCCTCAACAAAATGGTGTTGCGGAGAGGAAGAACCGGACTCTTATGGACATGGCAAGATCTATGATGGCGGAGTATAAATCCCGCTATAACTTTTGGGCGGAAGCCATCTCCACCGCTTGCCACTCCTCTAACCGGCTCTATCTCCGCAAGGGCTTGAACAAGACTCCATATGAAATACTCACCGGGAACAAGCCTAATATCTCATACTTCAAGGTGTTCGGGTGTAAGTGTTTCTACAAAATCAAAGGAGTTCGTTTGTCTAAATTTGCTTCCAAAGCTTTGGAGGGTATATTTGTTGGTTACGGTGCCGAATCTCACACTTATAGAATCTTTGATGTATCCTCCGGGATTATCATTGAATCTTGTAGTGTGAAGTTCGAAGAAAATGATGGCTCCCAAGTGGGGCAAGTTGATGTTTGTGCAGGTGATGAAATACCTCAAGATGCCATAGTAAGAATGGGTGTGGGATTTTTCCGCCCCATTGAGGGACACGGTGTGGCGTCTCGGGAAGAACTATGCTCTACCACGGTGGAGCCCTCATCTTCTCAACATCAACAAACCCCATCTAGTGAAGCAAATGATGCACCAACCCAAGAACAAGAACAAGACCCTCCCTCTTGTGTGCAAGATCAAGGACAAGATCTACCAATCATTCATGATGGCTCCAATGTGGATCCAACCAACTCTTGTCATTCTCCGAATATTGATCAAGATCAAGCACATGAGGATGAGCAACCTCAAGAAATTGAGGAAGCTCAAGTTGAAGGTCAATACGGGGACCCAAATGATCAAGTTGATCAAGTGACACCTTTAAGGCCAAGTAGAACCAAGGAGGAGATCGAGGCCCGTCGTCTAGCAAGAAGAGAAAGGCAACTTGAGCGTCTTGAACACACACATGACAAGGTTCTTGGTGATGTAAGGGCAAAGGTTTCCACAAGAAGGCAATTGGCTAACTTTAGCAATCATCATGCTTATATCTCCTTAGTGGAACCCAAGAAAGTTTTTGAAGCCCTTGAAGATTCGGATTGGTTGGAAGCTATGCACGAAGAACTCAACAACTTCAAGCGCAACAAAGTATGGACCTTAGTAGAGAATCCAAAGGGGTGCCGCAATGTTATAGGCACTAAATGGATTTTCAAGAACAAACAAGTTGAGTTTGGAAATGTTGTGAGGAACAAGGTAAGATTGGTGGCTCAAGGGTTCTCTCAAGTTGAGGGAATTGACTTTGGAGAAACCTATGCTCCCGTGGCTCGCCTTGAGTCCATCCGTATCCTTCTTGCTTATGCATCGCATCATAACTTTAAGTTACAACAAATGGATGTGAAAAGTGCATTCCTTAATGGTCCTTTGCATGAAGAGGTTTATGTTAAGCAACCCCCGGGGTTCGAGGATCTCAACTTTCCTAACCATGTCTACAAGCTTGATAAAGCACTTTATGGTCTCAAACAAGCTCCTAGAGCTTGGTACGAGCACCTTAAGGAATTGTTGGTAGACCGTGGGTTTGATGTTGGGCTAATCGACCCCACTCGTTTTACTAAGAGGGTCAATGAGGAGCTTTTCGTTTGCCAATTATATGTTGATGATATTATCTTTGGCTCTACTAACAAAGCTTTCAATGATGAATTCTCAAAGCTTATGACCGATAGGTTTGAGATGTCCATGATGGGAGAGATGAAGTTCTTCCTTGGATGTGAGATCAAGCAATTGAGGGAAGGAACCTTCATCAATCAAGCAAAATATCTCCAAGACATGCTCAAGAGGTTCAAGATGACCGAGATGAAGGGTGTGGCCACTCCTATGGTCACCAAATGTCATCTTGCACTAGATCCCAATGGTAAAGAGGTGGATCAAAAGGTATATCGCTCCATGATTGGATCCTTGCTTTAGCTTTGTGCATCTAGACCGGACATAGTGTTGAGTGTTGGTGTGTGTGCAAGGTATGAAGCTTCTCCTAAGGAGAGCCATGATGACCCACAAGTATAGGGGGTGTATCGTAGTATCTTCGATAAGTAAGAATGTCGATCCCAACGAGGAGCAGAAGGTGTTGACAAGCAGTTTCGATGAAGGATTCACTGTAAATGCTCACAGACAAGTATTCAGGGGGTTTTGATGTAACAAATGAATAAAGTACGAGTAAGTAAAGTGCGAGAGTAACAATTGCAGCGAGTGGCCCAATCCTTTTTAGCACAAAGGACAAGCCGGTTTGTTTACTTATAATGACCAAACGTTCTCGAGGACACACGGGATTTTAGTCTAGTGCTTTCGCTACATACGGCTAATTAATCTTCATTGTTTTGATAAGTGTTGTGTGGGTGAACCTATGCTAATGTACCGCCCTTCCTAGGACTAATACATACTTGTGATTATACCCCTTGCAAGCATCCGCAACTACAAGAAAGTAATTAAGATAAATCTAACCACAGACCTTAAACTCCGAGATCCTGCGATCCCTCCTGCATCGATATACCAACGGGGCTCAGTGTTTCGTCACTCCGGCAACCCCGCAATTGGCAAACGAGTACAAGATGCATTCCCCTAGGTACATAAAGGTGAAGTGTCGTGTAGTCGACGTTCACACGACACCACTAGAAGAATAACACCACAACTTAAATATCATAACATTGAATATTACTCAACCATACTTCACTACTAACATTTAGACTTCACCCATGTCCTCGAGAACTAAACGAACTACTCACGAGACATCATATGAAACATGATCAGAGGTGATATGATAATGAATAACAATCTGAACATAAACCTTGGTTCAACAGTTTCACTCAATAGCATCAATAACAAGTAGAAATCAACACCGGGAGAGTTTCCCCTATCAAACAATCAAGATCAAACCCAAATTGCTACAGCGGTGACGAGGTGGAGACGGTGGTGATGATGATGAAGATGATGGTGATGGTGATGGTGATGATGTCCAGCTCGATGGCGGTGATGATGGCGTCGATTTCCCCCTCCGGGAGGGAATTTCCCCGGCAGATCTCAGCCTGCCGGAGAGCTCTTTTCTCTCTGGTGCTCTCCGCCCCGCAGAGGCGGCTGTGGCTCTTCGCGACGTATCCCCTTCTGGCTTAGGTTTTCGGGACGAAGAAGTACGCGAAGAAAAGGAGGCGAGAGGGGCTGTGGGCCCCCCTCCTCACAGGGCGGCGCGGCCAGGCCTTGGGCCGCGCCGGCCTATGGGGTGGGCCCACCTCGGGTCCCCTCTTCTCCCCCTTCTGGCTCCCTTCGACATCTGGAAAAATAGGAGTTTTCGTGTAATTCCCGTCAATTGTTGATCTTCCGAAATATTGCGTTCTGACGATGCTTTTTCTAGCAGAATCCTGGCTTCGTTGCGCGATCCCCAAATAATCATGAAACATGCAAAATAGATAAAATAACATAAGTATCCTCTCCAAATATGAAATATATCAATGAATAACAGCAAATTATGATATAAAATAGTGATGCAAATTGGACGTATCAACTCCCCCCAAGCTTAGACCTCGCTTGTCCCCAAGCGAAACTGAACTCTGTAAACAGGACCACATGTTTATGGAGTGAAGAGTCGATAAATCAAATACGGACAAGAAGCATCATATTCACTCACACAAGACATTCTAGTAAACGACTTCCTCATATAACTCAACTTGAAACAAGTATAACGTAATCACAAATAAAAGTGCATAAGAAATCATAATTGGTGATGGCAAACTTTGTTCTTGGTTAGAGAACAATTAACAGATTATACTTATCTATTGAGAAGCGCTCTCATGTTAAAGTTTATATGGCTTATCTTGCATACTCAATCATAATGATCATTGATAATTTGCAAAGCTTTATTCATTCAGGTAAAACTTGTACTAAACAAGGAAGAATAAAAGACATGATGAAGCAAATCACAATATAATAGTTTGATCACAACAACTAAAATGCTTGCTTGAGATGGAGGGAAATAGGTGTACTGACTCAACATAAAGTAAAAGACAGGCCCTTCGCAGAGGGAAGCAGGGATTAAATCATGTGCTAGAGCTTTTTCAGTTTTGAAATCATATAAAGAGAATAAAAGTAAAGTTTTGAGAGGTGTTTGTTGTTGTCAACGACCGGTAGCGGGTACTCTAACCCCCTTGCCAAACAGACCTCCAAAGAGCGGCTCCCATGAAGGACGTTATCTCTACCAGCAAGGTAGATCATCCCTTTTCTCTTTTGTTTACACATGTACTTTAGTTTATTTAAGGATGACACTCCCCCAACCTTTGCTTACACAAGCCATGGCTAACCGAATCCTCGGGTGCCTTCCAACAATCTCATACCATGGAGGAGTGTCTATTGCAAAATTAAGTTGCTTACCGATGAATCAGAGCAAAACATGTGAAGAGAATTATTAATGAAAGTTGATTAATTGGGGCTGGGAACCCCGTTGCCGCCTCTTATTGCAAAATTATAGGATAAGTGGATGAAGCCACTAGTCCATTAGTGGAAGCTGCCTAACAAGACTGAAAGATAAAACACCACATACTTCCTCATGAGCTATAAAACATTGACACAAATAAGAAGCAATAAGTTTTGAATTGTTTAAAGGTAGCACATGAAGTATTTACTTGGAATGGCAGGAAATGCCATGCAGTAGGTAGATATGGTGGACACAAATGGCATAGGTTTGGGTTCAGGTTTGGATGCACGAGAAGCATTCCCTCTCAGTACAGGTCTTTGGCTAGCAAGGTTAATTAGCAAGCATAAGAGTCGAGGGAAACAAACGAATATAAATGTGATAGAAACAATCATGCATCTTTCTTGTAAGCACAAACAATCTTAACTTCGAATGATAAGCTATGAGCTAACAAGAAAGGAAGACAATGAAACAACTATATGTATTTCTCTTTTCTACTTAAACCTCAAGGTGTTGTTGCTATTGACCAATGCTAAGTTTGCCAAAACCAAATAGATTTACTCAATGCTCCCAAAGTGGTACCAATACTAAAATCAAGATCAATCATATAATAGAAATTGCAAACTAAAATAAGGTG
>NC_061512.1:94406941-94493208 GCF_022539505.1 Lolium rigidum | reverse complement strand
ATATAATTGGACAAGATGCATTGCATTCAATATCCAAGACAACAAAATCAACGGGAACAAGATTATTGTTAACGGTAATGCGAACATTATCAACTTTACCCAAAGGTTTCTTTGTAGAATGATCAGCAAGATTAACATCCAAATAACAATTTTTCAGCGGTGGCAAGTCAAGCATATTATAAATTTTCTTCGGCATAACAGAAATACTTGCACCAAGATCACATAAAGCATTACAATCAAAATCTTTAACCTTCATCTTAATGATGGGCTCCCAACCATCTTCTAGCTTTTTAGGAATAGAGGCTTCGCGCTCTAGTTTCTCTTCTCTAGCTTTTATGAGAGCATTTGTAATATGATGCGTGAAAGCCAAATTTATAGCACTAGCATTAGGACTTTTAGCAAGTTTTTGCAAGAACTTTATAACTTCAGAGATGTGGCAATCATCAAAATTCAAACCATTATAATCTAAAGCAATGGGATCATCATCCCCAATGTTGGAAAAAATTTCAGCAGACTTTATCGCAGCAGTTTCAAGCAGCTTTAGCAGTTTCAGTAGTTTTTCGCGCTTTGCATTAGAAGTGGAAACATTGCTAACACCAATTCTTTTATTAGTATGAGTAGGAGGTGCAGCAACATGTGTAGCATTAGCATTACTAGTGGTGGTAATAGTCCAAACCTTAGCTATATTCTTCTCTTTAGCTAGTTTTTCATTTTCTTCTCTATCCCACCTAGCACGCAGTTCAGCCATTAATCTTATATTCTCATTAATTCTAACTTGAATGGCATTTGCTGTAGTAACAATTTTATTTTCAATATCCCTATTAGGCATAACTTTCGATTTCAAAAGATCAACATCGGAGGCAAGACTATCAACTCTAGAAACAAGAATATCAATTTTATTGAGCTTTTCCTCAACAGATTTGTTAAAGGCAGCTTTGTGTACTAATAAATTCTTTAAGCATGGCTTCAAGTCCAGGGGGTGAATTCCTATTATTGTTGTAAGAATTTCCATAAGAATTACCATAGCCGTTGCCATTATTATAAGGATATGGCCTATAGTTATTACTAGAATTGTTCCGGTAAGCATTGTTGTTGAAATTATTATTTTTAATGAAGTTTACATCAACATGTTCTTCTTGTGCAACCAATGAAGCTAACGGAACATTATTAGGATCAATATTAGTCCTATCATTCACAAGCATAGACATAATAGCATCAACCTTATCATTCAAGGAAGAGGATTCTTCAACAGAATTTACCTTCTTACCTTGTGGAGCTCTTTCCGTGTGCCATTCAGAGTAATTTATCATCATATCATCAAGAAGTTTTGTTGCTGTCACCAAGAGTGATGGACATAAAGGTACCTCCAGCAGCTGAATCCAATAAATTCCGCGAAGAAAAATTTAGTCCTGCATAGAAGGTTTGGATGATCATCCAAGTAGTCAGTCCATGGGTTGGGCAATTTTTAACCGGAGATTTCATTCTTTCCCAAGCTTGAGCAACATGTTCAGTATCTAATTGTTTAAAATTCATTATGCTACTCCTCAAAGATATAATTTTAGCAGGGGATAATATCTACCAATAAAAGCATCCTTGCATTTAGTCCATGAATCAATACTATTCTTAGGCAGAGATAGCAACCAATCTTTAGCTCTTCCTCTTAATGAGAAAGGAAACAATTTTAGTTTAATAATATCACCATCTACATCTTTATATTTTTGCATTTCGCATAGTTCAACAAAATTATTAAGATGGGCAGCAGCATCATCGTAACTAATTCCAGAAAATTGATCTGTTCATGACAAGATTCAAGTAAAGCGGGTTTAATTTCAAAGAATTCTGCTCGTAGTAGCAGGGTGGAGCAATAGGTGTGCATAAGAAATCATTATTATTTGTGGTTGTGAAGTCACACAACTTAGTATTTTCAGCGTTGGCCATTTTAGAAATAGTAAATAAAGCAAACTAGATAAAGTAAATGCAAGTAAACTAATTTTTTTGTGTTTTCGATATAGCAAACAAGATAGCAAATAAAGTAGAACTAGCAACTAATTTTTTTGTATTTTGATTTAGTGCAGCAAACAAAGTAGTAAATAAAATAAAGCAAGACAAAAACAAAGTAAAGAGATTGAGAAGTGGAGACTCCCCTTGCAGCGTGTCTTGATCTCCCCGGCAACGGCGCCGTAAAAGAGCTTGATGGCGTGTATTTCACACGTTCGTTGGGCAACCCCAAGAGGAAGGTATGATGCGCACAGCAGCAAGTTTTCCCTCGAAAGAAACCAAGGTTTATCGAACCAGGAGGAGCCAAGAAGCACGTTGAAGGTTGATGGCGGCGGGATGTAGTGCGGCGCAACACCGGAGATTCCGGCGCCAACGTGGAACCCGCACAACACAACCAAGCTACTTTGCCCCAACGAAACAGATGAGGTTGTCAATCTCACCGGCTTGTCTGTAACAAAGGATTAACCGTATTGTGTGGAAGATGATTGTTTGCAGAGAAAACAAGTAAAAACAAGTATTGCAAGTAGATTGTATTTCGAGAAAGAGAATTGGACCGGGGTCCACAGTTCACTAGAGGTGTCTCTCCCATAAGACGAACAGCATGTTGGGTGAACAAATTACAGCTTGGGCAATTGACAAATAAAGAGAGCATGACCATGCACATACATATCATGATGAGTATAGTGAGATTTAATTGGGCATTACGACAAAGTACATAGACCGCCATCCAACCGCATCTATGCCTAAAAAGTCCACCTTCAGAGTTATCGTCCGAACCCCTCCAGTATTAAGTTGCAAACAACGGACAATTGCATTAAGTATGGTGCGTAATGTAATCAACAACTACATCCTTAGACATAGCATCAATGTTTTATCCCTAGTGGCAACAAGCACAACACAACCTTAGAACTTTCCGTCACTCGTCCTGGTGTCAATGCAGGCATGAACCCACTATCGAGCATAAGTACTCCCTCTTGGAGTTAAAAGCATCTACTTGGCCGAGCATCTACTAATAACGGAGAGCATGCAAGATCATAAACAACACATAAGCATAACTTTGATAATCAACATAACAAGTATTCTCTATTCATCGGATCCCAACAAACGCAACATATAGAATTACATATAGATGATCTTGATCATGATAGGCAGCTCACAAGATCCGACAATGATAGCACAATGGGGAGAAGACAACCATCTAGCTACTGCTATGGACCCATAGTCCAGGGGTAGACTACTCACTCATCACTCCGGAGGCGACCATGGCGGTGTAGAGTCCTCCGGGAGATGATTCCCCTCTCCGGCAGGGTGCCGGAGGCGATCTCCGAGATCCCCCGAGATGGGATCGGCGGCGACGGCGTCTCGCAATGTTTTCCGTATCGTGGCTCTCGCATCGGGGGTTTCGTCACGGAGGCTATTTGTAGGCGGAAGGGCAAGTCAAGAGGCGGCACGGGGGGCCCAAACCACAGGCCGGCGCGGCCAGGGGTGGGGCCGCGCCGCCCTAGGGTTTGGCCACCCCGTGGCCCCTCTTCGTCTCTCCTTCGGACTTCTGGAAGCTTCGTGAGAAAATAGGCCTCTGGGCTTTTATTTCGTCCAATTCCGAGAATATTTCTTTACTAGGATTTCTGAAACCAAAAACAGCGTAAAACAAAGAATCGGCACTTCGGCATCTTGTTAATAGGTTAGTTCCAGAAAATGCACGAATATGATATAAAGTGTGCATAAAACATGTAGATAACATCAATAATGTGGCATGGAACACAAGAAATTATCGATACGTTGGAGACGTATCAACCCCTAAGGTTATGGATGTGCTGTTGCCACTAGGGATAAAACATTGATGCTATGTCCGAGGATGTAGTTATTGATTACATTACGTGCAATACTTAATGCAATTGTCTGTTGTTTTACATCTTAATACTGGAGGGGGTTCGGATGATAACCTGAAGGTGGACCTTTTAGGCATAGATGCAGTTGGATGGCGGTCTATGTACTTTGTCGTAATGCCCAATTAAATCTCACTGTACTTATCATGACATGTATGTGCATTGTTATGCCCTCTCTATTTGTCAATTGCCCGACAGTAATTTGTTCACCCAACATGCTTTTATCTTATGGGAGAGACACCTCTAGTGAACTGTGGACCCCGGTCCATTCTTTTATACTCGAAATACAAATCTGCTTGCAATACTTGTTTTTCATCGTTTTCTCTCGCAAACAATCATCTTTCACACAATACGGTTAATCCTTTGTTACGAGCAAGTCGGTGAGATTGACAACCTCACTGTTTCGTTGGGGCAAAGTACTTTGGTTGTGTTGTGCAGGTTCCACGTTGGCGCCGGAATCTTTGGTGTTGCACCGCACTACATCCCGCCGCCATCAACCTTCAACGTGCTTCTTGACTCCTACTGGTTCGATTAAACCTTGGTTTCTTACTGAGGGAAACTTGCCGCTGTGCGCATCACACCTTCCTCTTGGGGTTCCCAACGGACGTATCAATTACACGCATCAGATATCCACTTCACGCTCGGCCATCTTCTTGTAGTTGAAGACCTCTTGTTCTAGCTTCTCCATCCTGTCTTCCAAGCTTCCTTCTCCTTTGGGACCCTGAACATCTTTGATCTGCAGCTCCCCATCAACGAGCAGCAACTCCTTGGGATGCATCCTCAGCTTGTCCATGTACAAGTTGCCAAAGTCCTTGCGGGAGCTGTCCTTCGGAGTTTCTGACGAAGACATGACACCTCTAGATCCGAAGAGAATCCTGGCAGAAACAGCTCGAAACAAAACACGCCGAGAAAACGATATACGGACCTCCAGGGGTCCGGGGGATTATATAGCAAAAAATTTCACAACAAACGGAAAGTACCAGGTCGAACCAGAGTCGGAGGGGGACAACGAGGCGGTGTCCTCATAGGGCGGCGCGGCCAGGATGGGGCCCGCGCCGGCCTATGGGGGCACCTCCTTGTGCGCCTCCTCCACTCCGTTTCGATCTCGTAATTTTTCATATTTTCCAAAAACAGCAAAAACTTTGTTCGGAAAGTAAATCGCGAACTCTTTATTACCTGTACTGTTACCTATTCAAAGTCGGGTTCTGGCGGACTATCAATTTGACCTTTGATGAAAGCCTCCGGTGTTTCCACTCGAATAACATCAACATCAACATTATAAGAATCACCTGAGATATAATGCTTGAGTCTTTGTCCATTCACCACTTGAGTGACATTGCCTTGGAGAGAACTAATTTTAATTGCTCCTGATCGATACACCTCCTCAACAACATATGGTCCTTCCCATTTCGAGAGTAATTTCCCTGCAAAGAATCTGAGACGAGACCGATACAATAGGACTTTATCCCCAATATTAAACTCTCTTTTGATAATCCTTCTATCATGCCATTTCTTAACTTTCTCCTTAAATAGTTTAGCATTTTCATAAGCTTCACTTCTCCATTCATCTAGAGAACTTAATTGCAGCAACCTCTTATTGCCGGCTAGTTTAGGATCTTTATTTAATTCTCTAACAGCCTCAATAAGCTTTGTGCTCTAGTTCTAAAGGTAAATGACAAGCTTTTCCATAAACCATTTTATAAGGTGACATTCCCATGGGGTTTTTATAAGCAGTTCTATAAGCCCATAGTGCTTCCTTCAATTTACTAGCCCAATTCTTTCTAGTTTTATTAACGAGTCTTTTGCAAGATAGATTTAATTTCTCTATTTGATAGTTCTACTTGCCCACTAGTTTGAGGATGATAAGCGGAAGCAATTCTATGATTAATACCATATTTAGCAAGAGTTTTTCTAAAACCACCATGAATAAAATGAGAACCTCCATCTGTCATAATATATCTAGGAACTCCAAATCTAGGAAAAATAATATCTAAAAGCATTCTTAAAGAGGTCTCACCATCAGCACTTTTTGTAGGTATGGCTTCCACCCATTTAGTAACATAATCAACAACAACAAGTATATGAGTGTTACCTTCGAAGAGGGAAAAGGTCCCATGAATTCAAATCCCCAACAATCAAACAGTTCAATAACAAGAGTATAATTCATAGGCATTTCATTGCGTCTGGAGATATTACCAACCCTTTGACATTCATCACAAGATAAAATAAACTTCCTTGCATCTTTGAAGAGAGTTGGCCAATAAAAACCTGATTGTAGAACCTTTTGCACGGTTCTATCTCCGGCGTGATGTCCTCCATAAGCACTACCATGACATTTACTCAATATCTCTTGTTGTTCATATTCGGGAACACACCTTCGCAGAATACCATCCACTCCTTCTTTATATAAGTGTGGGTCATCCCAAAAATAATGCCTCAAGTCATAAAAGAATTTCCTTCTTTGCTGAGCTGAAAAGGTTGGAGGCAAGTACTTGGAAACAATAAAGTTAGCATAATCAGCATACCAAGGACTGTCTCGCGAGCTCACCTTTATTACAGCCAATTGTTCATTTGGAAAACTATCATTAACAGGAACAGGATCATAAGCAATATTTTCCAATCTAGACAAATTATCAGCAACAGGATTATCAGCACCTTTCCTATCTACAATATGTAAATCAAATTCTTGCAAAAGAAGTACCCATCTAATAAGTCTCGGCTTAGCATCTTTCTTTGTCATAAGGTATCTAATTGCAGGCATGATCGGTATGAATTGTAACTTTTGAATCAACAATATAAGATCTAAATTTATCACAAGCAAAGACTACAGCTAACAATTCTTTTTCAGTAGTAGCATAATTTCTTTGAGCAGCATCAAGAGTTTTACTAGCATAATGAATAACATTCAGTTTTTTATCTACTCGCTGTCCAAGAACAGCGCCTACAACAAAATCACTAGCATCACACATAATTTCAAATGGTAAGTTCCAATCAGGAGGTTCAACTATAGGGGCAGTTGTTAAGGCTTTCTTTAGAGTTTCAAAAGCTTCCTTACAATCATCATCAAAAAACAAAAGGTACATCTTTTTGAAGAAGATTAGTAAGAGGCTTTGAAATCTTAGAGAAGTCTTTAATAAACCTCCTATAAAACCCAGCATGACCAAGAACACTACGAATACCTTTAACATCCCTAGGATAGGGCATCTTCTCAATGGCTTCAACTTTAGCTCTATCAACTTCAATACCTCTCTCGGAAATTTTATGTCCCAATACAATTCCTTCATTAACCATAAAGTGGCATTTCTCCCAATTAAGAACAAGGTTAGTTTCTTCACATCTCTGCAAAACTTTATCAAGGTTTCGCAAGCAACTATCAAAAGAATTCCCATAAACAGAAAAATCATCCATGAATACCTCTACAATACTCTCACAAAAGCCATGAAAAATAGCAGACATGCATCTTTGAAAAGTAGCAGGAGCATTACATAAACCAAAAGGCATACACCTATAAGCATAAGTTCCATAAGGACAAGTGAAAGTGGTTTTCTCTTGATCTTTAGTTTTAACAGCAATTTGTGAAAACCCGTAATAACCATCAAGAAAGCAAAAATGAGTATTTTTAGATAACCTTTCTAACATTTGATCAATAAAAGGCAAAGGGTAATGATCTTTCTTAGTAACCTTATTAACTTTTCGATAATCAATGCACATTCTATAACCTACAACTACTCTTTGAGGTATGAGCTCATCATTATCATTAGGCACAACAGTCATTCCTCCTTTCTTAGGAACACAATGCACATGACTAACCCATCTACTATCAGCAATAGGATATATAATACCAGCTTCAAGGAGTCTTAATACCTCATTTCTTACCACATCCTTCATCTTAGGAATTAGACGACGCTGAGGTTCAACAACAGGCTTCACATCATCTTCCATATTAATGGCGTGTTGGCAAATAGACGGAGAAATCCCCTTCAAGTCATCAAGAGTGTAGCCAATAGCACCTCGGTGTTTCTTCGATATTTCCAATAACCTTTCTTCTTCAAACTCGAAAGCTTAGAACTAATAATAACAGGATATATTTTCTTATCATCAATATGAGCATATTTAAGATTATCAGGCAATGGTTTTAAATCAAAGACAGGATCTTCCTTTGGTGGTGGTGTTGTACCCAAATCTTCCACCGGTAAATCATGCTTAAGAATAGGTTGACGAAGGAAAATTTCATCAAGCTCATTTCTCTCTTCCCTAAAAACTTCACTCTCACTATTCTCCAAATGTTGCTTGCAAAGGATTATTAGGAGCAAGAACAATAGATGCACACTTGTTCAACTTTAAAATCACTATTAGGCGAATCAATTTTATAAGGAGTTTTGGTAAATTTAGAGAAGTTAAACTCATAAGATTCACCAGCAAATTTAGTCAAAATTTTCTCTTTCTTGCAATCTATAATAGCTCCACAAGTATTTAGAAAAGGTCTACCAAAAATGATAGGACAATATTTACTAGCAGCAGAACCAAGTACCAAAAAGTCAGCAGGATATTTAATCTTACCACATAAAACTTCCACATCTCGAATAATACCAATTGGAGAGATAGTTTCTCTATTAGCCAGCCGAATAACCACATCAATATCTTCAAGTTCATAAGAACCAATTTCGTGCATAATCTCCGTGTAAAGCTCATAAGGAATAGCACTAATACTTGCACCAATATCACATAATCCATAATAACAATGATCACCAATTCTAACGGATAGCATAGGAACACTAGCTTTCCTAGACTTATTAGGATGCGAAACAATATTAGAAGCATCTTCACGAGAAAATAATATGACCATCTTCCACATTTTCAGTCACAAGATCTTTAACAATTGCAACGACGAGGTTCAACTTTTATTTGTTCTTTCAGGTTCTATAGGTTTCTTTTCACTTTTATGAACCGCACTATTTATAACAGAGTACTCCTTCATTTTAGCAGGGAAAGGAGTTTTTTCAATATAAGCTTTAGGAATAACATGATCAACAGTTTCAACTACAACACATTTATTTATAGATGAATCAATTTTATCTTTATACGGTTCATGATACTTATCAAAGTTCTTCTTAGGCAATTCATAATAAGAAGCAAAAGCTTTATAAAGGTTTGCAGCAACTTGAGAATCAAGACCATAAGTAGCACTCATATTACGAAATTTATCAGTATCCATAAAAGCTTCAATGCATTTATAATCATAAATTATACCTGATTCTCTATCCTTGTCGTTGTCCCATCCTTCAGTATATTGTTGGATCCGATTAAGAAGGTCCCTTTTAAACTCTTCCTTGTTGCGTGTAAATGATCCAGAACAAGAAGTATCCAGCAAGGTCTTGTCTTGAAAAGAAAGTCTTGCATAGAAATTATCAATAATAATATTACCAGGAAGCTCATGAATGGGGCATTTGAGCATTAAAGACTTCAATCTCCCCCACGCTTGGGCAATACTTTCTCCTTCATGAGGCCAAAAATTATATATGCGATTCCGATCTTTGTGAATCTCACTTGGAGGATAGAACTTAGAATAAAACCGGGGCACAATATCATTCCACTCAAGAGAATCCCCATTATCCAGTAATTTATACCAATGTGCCGCTTTACCAGACAACGATACAGAGAATAGTTTCTTCCTCACTTCATCCATAGCAATACCTGCACACAATAGCGCTTCACTCCCCGGCAACGGCGCCAGAAAATAGTCTTGATGACCCACAAGTATAGGGGGTGTATCGTAGTATCTTCGATAAGTAAGAATGTCGATCCCAACGAGGAGCGAAGGTGTTGACAAGCAGTTTCGATGAAGGATTCACTGTAAATGCTCACAGACAAGTATTCAAGGGGTTTTGATGTAACAGATGAATAAAGTACGAGTAAGTAAAGTGCGAGAGTAACAATTGCAGCGAGTGGCCCAATCCTTTTTAGCACAAAGGACAAGCCGGTTTGGTTACTTATAATGACCAAACGTTCTCGAGGACACACGGGATTTTAGTCTAGTGCTTTCGCTACATACGGCTAATTAATCTTCATTGTTTTGATAAGTGTTGTGTGGGTGAACCTATGCTAATGTACCGCCCTTCCTAGGACTAATACATACTTGTGATTATACCCCTTGCAAGCATCCGCAACTACAAGAAAGTAATTAAGATAAATCTAACCACAGCCTTAAACTCGAGATCCTGCGATCCCTCCCGCATCGATATACCAACGGGGGCTCGGGTTTCGTCACTCCGGCAACCCCGCAATTGGCAAACGAGTACAAGATGCATTCCCCTAGGCCATAAAGGTGAAGTGTCGTGTAGTCGACGTTCACACGACACCACTAGAAGAATAACACCACAACTTAAATATCATAACATTGAATATTACTCAACCATACTTCACTACTAACATTTAGACTTCACCCATGTCCTCGAGAACTAAACGAACTACTCACGAGACATCATATGAAACATGATCAGAGGTGATATGATAATGAAGAACAATCTGAACATAAACCTTGGTTCAACGGTTTCACTCAATAGCATCAATAACAAGTAGAAATCAACACCGTGAGAGTTTCCCCTATCAAACAATCAAGATCAAACCCAAATTGCTACAGCGGTGATGAGGTGCAGCGGTGGAGACGGCGGTGATGATGATGAAGATGATGGTGATGGTGATGGAGATGATGTCCAGCTCGATGGCGGTGAAGATGGCGTCGATTTCCCCCTCCGGGAGGGAATTTCCCCGGCAGATCTCAGCCTACCGGAGAGCTCTTTTCTCTCTGGTGCTCTCCGCCCCGCAGAGGCGGCTGTGGCTCTTCGCGACGTACCCCCTTCTGGCTTAGGTTTTCGGGACGAAGAAGTACGCGAAGAAAAGGAGGCGAGAGGGGCTGTGGGCCCCCCTCCTCACAGGGTGGCGCGGCCAGGCCTTGGGCCGCGCCGGCCTATGGGGTGGGCCCACCTCGGGTCCCCTCTTCTCCCCCTTCTGGCTCCCTTCGACATCTGGAAAAATAGGAGTTTTCGTGTAATTCCCGTCAATTGTTGATCTTCCGAAATATTGCGTTCTGACGATGCTTTTTCCAGCAGAATCCTGGCTCCGGTGCGCGATCCCCAAATAATCATGAAACATGCAAAATAGATGAAATAACATAAGTATCCTCTCCAAATATGAAATATATCAATGAATAACAGCAAATTATGATATAAAATAGTGATGCAAATTGGACGTATCAAGCCACATGATGGCTCTCAAAAGAATCTTTCGGTATTTGGTTGATACCCCAAGATATGGTATTTGGTACCCCAAAGGCTCAAGCTTTATTCTCAATGGTTATACCGATGCGGATTGGGCGGGTGACAAGGATGATAGGAAATCAACTTCCGGGGCTTGCCAATTCCTTGGTAGGTACTTGGTGTGTTGGTCTTCTAAGAAGCAAAATTGTATATCTCTCTCCACCGCCGAAGCCGAATATGTTGCCGCCGCAAGTGGATGCACTCAATTGTTATGGATGAGGCAAACTTTAAAGGAATACGGTGTCATTTGTGACAAAGTGCCTCTATTATGTGACAATGAAAGTGCCATCAAGATTGCCTATAATCCGGTGCAACATTCAAGAACGAAGCATATTGAGATCCGGAATCATTTCATTAGGGATCATGTTGCCCGTGGTGATATTGAGCTTATCTATGTTCCTACCAAAGATCAACTTGCCGATATATTCACGAAGCCTCTTGTTGAAGCAAGGTTCTCTTATTTGAGGAATGAGCTAAATATCATTGATTCAAGGAGTATAGCTTGACCATCTTGCAAACACACCTTTGTCTCAAAACTTTATTTGGTTTAGATGTGGGCATGGAAATAGGGGAGTGCGGTTTAAATTATTGAGCTATCCCTCCCCCCATAATGCCAACATTAAGAAATCATTCTCCTTATATCATATGTTGATATGTGAGCTTCAATGATGAGTAATGACTTGGACCCAAGATATATCTTCGCGGTGCCATGCCATATCACTCATATATGGTGGCCTAGGCCACCGCACTCTTCTTTGTGAAGAGTTGGAGTAATTTGGGACTTTATTGGACTTCATTTGACTATCTCTTGTTCTTATGGGAAATCACTCATGTTTGGTCTTCATTTGCAATATTTTGCAAATATGAGTGATATTGTACCATCAACAGTGTGCTCTTTCTATCCTAAGCCCCACCTTTCCTAAAAGAAACCATTTATATCTACATACACTAAAACTCTGCATTTTTCGAGGGTTTTTTGGGCTGTGGGCAGCTTCGGCGGCACTGCCAGTGCCTTCTCACCGCATCGCCGTGGCACCGCACCTGCCGGCCTCGGCTGGGCGGCACTGCCGCTGTTGCGGTGGGATATGTTGAGGGCCCGCAGGGGGAGTTAGGGCAAGTGCCTCTTTCTCCCCCATCGTGCGTCTCCCTCCTCTCACCCGACCCCAGCCGCCGCCGCCGTCACTCCCGCACTCGGCCGCCGTCCCGGGACCTCCTTCCTCCTCTGGTCAGTGGATCCGGGCAGGGGCCCCTCTCCTCCATGGCTTCCTCCTCCGGTTAGCTTCCTCTCCTCTCTCTCTCTCTAGAATGGGTTGACCTCTCTAGAAGAAAGAAGGATGGATGAATCTCTCCGATAGTTTTGCCATAGAGGTGGATGATCTTGTGCATTGTGCTGTGAAAATTTGAGGAACAATGGTTGAGTCTAGAACAGATCTGGTGTATTTTCGTGTTGACCGGCACTGCCGCCCCTGTCTCACCGGCACTGCCGGTAGGGCCGGCACTGCCGCCCCTGTCTCACCGGCACTGCCGGTTGGGCCGGCACTGCCGCCCATACCACCCCGGCACTGCCGGTGCAGCTGTTTCCAGATCAATTTTAGCTTCTTCTCTTGTATCTTGAACATTTCATTCACCATGCTTTGATCATCATAATTGCTTTGTGTACCTTATCATTTGCTCCTCCTACCCATTGCTCTCACAGGTGCAGGTGGTTCTCATCGCTCTAGCTCGAGCAAACGGGCGGTACCTAGTGACTTTGAAGCCGAAATCCTACCTATGAAGAAGTCATCTCGTCGGGAGAAGAATTCGGCTCCGGCTGAACCTCGCGCTAACCTCATCCGGAGGTTGAGAGGAATGCCCGTTGGGAAGTGGCCAGAAAATGAGTATGCTCGGCTGCGTCAGACCAACAGCTACACCTCTCCCAAGGCCACCAATTGCTCTGAGTTGTTCTGGACTAAGTATCAAGAGAAGATTTTTGATGATCTCTATGCAAATGCCACCTATAAAGTTGCTCCTATGCATCACATCAACTTTGCTCACATGGACAGACACGCCAACTACTTTCGTTGAAGCTCGAGATATTTGTGAGCAGTTTGGTCTTTTTCCACCGATGAAGTTTCAACATCCTTACTCGTGTGGATGTGATTGGGCAATTCTTTGCCACAGTTTATGTTGACAATGATGATGCCAAGACTATGACTTGGATGACGAGAAGGTCGCATGTTGCATGGCACTTGGGACCAATTTGCGGCTTGTCTTGGTTATCCGGTGCTCACTGGCAATGAAGATGGATATTTTAGAGCCCACAACACTCCCAAGCCCATTGAGAAGGCTCTCCTTGCTGATCTTTATCTTGAAGGAGAAGTGGTATATGGTTCTCAGAAATTCCTTCGTCCGGTGTATGACATCCTTCTCCGCATTTACCGAGAGGTCCTTAATCCCAAGGTTGGCTGCGTTGATCAGATCTATGGGTACCTTGGGAACTTGTTATTTCTCTCTCACCAACACCGTGACACTGGTATTCAGCTTGATGTGATGGACTTTCTGTGGAATGAGTTTTGGGCATGCATTATAGCTCGCAAGGCTCCTGTTTTTGCTCCCTACTTCATGTTCTTCATATGCTCTCGTTGGGACAATGCTGGATATGGCAAACTCTCAAGGCCAAGGATCTCAAGGTCAAGACTCATGCTAATCCTCCTCGTCTTCCCAATGATGAGGATTCTGCCCAAGAAGACTCTGATATGGAGTATGCTCCCCCTGCTGATAATGGTTGGGTTGCTCGTATAGAGGCCAAGTTGGCGAAGATGTTCTGTCTCAAGTCTGACATCAACAGGCGTCAGTATCAAGCTCATAGGGAGCGGAAAATGGACAGGAGGAACACAAAGCTCATCATGCGCAAGTTGGATATTCCTGTTGAGAGTGGATCTGAGGAGGTCATCACTCCTGAAGAAGAATGGCGCTCTAAGCATGGCAATGTGACTGAATTTGAACAGCTTGGGCTTCCCGCTCCTTCTCGCCGTCGGCGCCCCACTAGTGATGATGTTGAGCCCGCCGAGTCTGACGATGATGAAGATACGGAGGAATCCTCCGAGGATGATTGAGCTTTCATGGGACGATGTAGCATCGCTTCTTTTCTCCTTTTTGGTGTCTTGATGACAAAGGGGGAGAAGAAGGTCTAGTAGGACTTGCACGGGATTTGCTAGGGTTTGAGGGCACAAGCATTTGCTTTTTATCATTCCGTTAAAGCTTGTGTCCTCCGTTTACCTTCTATGTTTATGTTGAACCTTATCTTGTGTTTTATGTGTTCTATGTGTGGTGAGCAAGACCTTTTAGTGAGTGAACTATTGCTATGGTCTTCGGTATTCTATATGGTTGAGAGTATTGTCATGAATTGGTATGATCATCTTATATCTCATGTTGTCTATGGATTTATCTACTTGAAATGATCATGGGACTCTTGTTCATGAAATTGAGACTATTGTCTTGTATTGTTGAGGATGTCAGTATGCAAGGGTATGATCTTAACATCTCAACTTTTATCTTTTTCCATACATTATCTATCATATACATATTATGAGCATTGTGCTTTCTACCTTGAAAATTGGAGTTGCTCCATACCTAATGTGTGCATCAATATTCTTGCACTAAATTTCTCGCATGCACACATCTAGGGGGAGTTTCTCTCTTATGTCAA
This sequence comes from Lolium rigidum, assembly GCF_022539505.1. Taxonomy (NCBI): domain Eukaryota; kingdom Viridiplantae; phylum Streptophyta; class Magnoliopsida; order Poales; family Poaceae; genus Lolium; species Lolium rigidum. The sequence continues at coordinate 94,478,320 of NC_061512.1, read as the reverse complement.
GCACAATGATATTCTTGCTCTATTCTTTGCAAAATCCCGGTATTGTCATCAAACACCAAAAAGGAGGAGATTGAAAGAACATTTCATGATCTCTAAGTTTTGTGTGTTTGTTAACAACACCGGTGACAATTTAACCGTGTGCTAAGTGGTTTACAGTTATGGAAAAGATACCACGGAAAATCTCGACCCACTCAAAAAGGAATAAAAGAAAAAATGAAGAAGCTGAAACCTGGCCCTGGCCGGCACTGCCGGCAACACTGGGCCGGCACTGCCGGTGTGTACACCCCGGCACTGCCGGCGTTTTCGGCCCGGCACTGCCGGCCTGTCTGTCGACCTGAAGTTTCAGAAAAGTGGCCGGCACTGCCGGCGTTTCACCTCCAACGGGCAGAAAAGTGGGTGGGGTATAAATACCCCCCTTCACCTACCTTGGAAGGTTGCTCAAACCCTAAGATCTTCATCCTCCATTGCTGAGCCACCAAGAACACCAAAATAGCCAGATCTCCTCCCTCAACCACCCAAATCACTTGTGCTTTGGAGAATCGAAGGAGAAGACCCCGATCTACATCCTCACCGAAGCGTTTTTCATTTCCCCCTCATATGCTTGAGGGCCCCCTTGCTAGTGTTCCTCTTTGGATCCCTAGTTGATTTGTGTTGATGTATTGTTGTTGATTGTTGTGTTGTAACAGATTTGGGAGCCTCCAATTCGGTTGTGGATGTGTGCCCCAAGAACCTTGTAAAGGCCCGGTTTCCGCCTCGAGGAAATCCCTTAGTGGAAGTGGGCTAGGCCTTTGTGGCGTTGCTCACTGGAGATCTGAGTGAAGCCTTCGTGGCTGTTGGTTTGGCTTTCGTAGCAACCACACTCCTCCAAACGTAGACGTACCTTCTTGCAAAGGAAGGGAACTACGGGAATCATCTCCGTGTCATCGCGTGCTCCACTCTCGGTTACCTCTATCCTATTCTATCTCTTATATTGCATAGCTATATCTTGCTTAGTTGCTTATCTTGTCATTTAGGTAATTTCACTTAGTTGCATATCTAGAGAATTTACCTTCGTGTCAAGCCTAAATTGAAAAAGAACTAAAAATTGGTTAGCACCTATTCACCCCCCCCTCTAGGTGCGGCATACGATCCTTTCACCATTTCTACTATTCCACTCCATATGATATGTACTATCCATATTCCTCTAGTATCATCAAGCAGTTTAATAGAACAATTAGGCAGTGTCTTTAGAGGTACAATACACCAAACCAATCATTAGCAGCTTGGGATATGATATGTGAGCCTAAAATTAAAGGTAGTCTAGGCATTGTTGATTTTCAGAAAAATGATGCCTTGATTATAAAGTTCATTCACAAGTTTTATAACAAGGAAATGGAGGTTCCTTGGGTGAAACTGGTATGGGATAGTTCTTGATGTTCCCCATGCAACTAAACTTTGTGGTTCATATTTGTGGAGGGATGTTGCAAAACTCATGGATAGCTATCGATATGGCCAGACCGATATCAAGAGTGGGGAGACTATTTTATTTTAGTCAGATGAATGAGAGATTGATAGTTCCAGAATTCCTCTAAGCCATAGTTTTCATAGACTGTTTTCCTTTGTTAAGGATGAAACGATTTCAGTGAGGGATATGGTTATGTTATTGGATAGATCTGAGGAATTTCATCCTCCTTTCTCAAAGCAGGCATATGATGGAGTTATATATGGATATGGAGGAGATTGGAAGTGATGAATGGAAATGCAGAACATGTTCCTATAAACCTCACAAATTCTACATTTAGGTGCAGTCTCAGTACACATGGATTTGGAAAAGTAGATGTATAATGAAGATTAAGATGTTTTGCTTAGTTACTACTGAGTGATAGGCTTAACGCAAAGGATTTTCTTCAACTCAGACAGTGGCATGTTACTGATGAGTATAGTTGTGTCCTATGTTCAGCAAAATCTCATGAGGATAGACACTATTTCTTTTTCAATTGCAATTTCAGTATTCAGGTATGGAATTATTTGCAGATTAAATGGGGTACCAATTTTCATATGGTTCAATCTGCAGAGATGGCCAAGCATAGCTTTAAGCACTCCTTCTTCACGGAAGTGGTCATCCACTTTCATAAAATATCTAAGAGCATGTGTTAGAGCCGATTCTTGCATTAGATCTCACTTACCTTCTCTCTCATTTTCTCTCTTTTCTAACTCAGCTAAAATATAATATTTAGTTTCTTAGAGTTAGGTGACTAGCCTCTATTGTGCATGCTCTCACGCAACCAGCTAGCCACCCAGCGGCTCGGTCGCTTGCGTACTTATGATCAGAGTAGCTAATACTTGCATGCACTAGTTAGCTTGCATACAAAAAAATCATTGAGAAAAGGAAAAATGTATATGTACTCCAAGCATAAGTACATACGTAGCGAATACCTGAGCACATCAAAATCCAAAGTACATCTCAGCTGAAATCCGAATACAGATACATACAAATCCCGAGTACAACTAAGAACAAATGCGAGTACCCCGAAGTACAAGTACAACTCATTGAAAATTCAAGTATAGTTACATACAAAACCCAGCCGGCGGCGTCGGGGCGGAAGCGGCGCGGCCGGAGTGGTTTTGCAGGCGGTGGTTCTTCCCTTCGACGGCGGTGCTCTCAGGAGTCCTGGCGTCGATTTACCGTCTCCGTCGAGCCTGCAGGTCTACGGAGCTGCTGGCCTCGACTTCCCCACTGCCGGATGCCGCGGGGCGGCGGATCTGGCCGGAGTTGCTGAAGGTGAAGGTGGTACCGTACCAGATCGAGGATGGCGTCAGCGATGCAAGGTGGAGGTTCCTCGGAGCCGAGTTCTGTCGACTTCCCGTCCGCCAGGGGTCTCCTTCCGTTCCAGGGCTGTAGTGGAGGAGCGGCGGCGGCGCGCCGTAGTAAGTCTTCGTTGTTGTCGTCGTCTTCGTTTGCTTGCAGGACCGGCTTGTATTTTCTTTGTTTCTTTGGGTTGTTCTGTAAGCTTCCTGGTATAATATCACTTGATCTTTCCTCGCAAAAAAAAAAGTTACATACAAAACCCAAGTACCTCTAAGAATAAATCTGAGTATCCAGAAATACGAGTACAACACATCGAAAACCCGAATACAATTTCGTACGAACCCCAAATACAACTAAGAACAGATCCGAGTACCCGAAGTATGAGTACAACTCAGCAAAACCCGAGAATTGTTACGTACAAACCCCGAGTACAACTAAGAACAAATCCGAGTACACCGAAGTACGAGTACAACTCAGTGAAAACCAGAGTACAATTACGTACTAAACACGAGTACAGTTATAATCAAATCTGAGTACACCGAAGTACGAGTACAACTCAGTAAAAAACAGAGTACAATTACGTACTAAGCACGAGTACAGTTATATACAAATCCAGGACACCGAACTACGAGTACAACTCAGTGAAAAACCAAAAACAACAAAGCACATTTTTTTAAATGGTGATTTGTATTTATTGAAAGAAGGTTTTTGATTACAATCTTTTATGGCCAGCTCGAGCACGCAAGAAGGTGCTGAACCATGTAACACACTACCACTCACACGGAAAAACTAGCGAGTTCATGAGCCGGCTTGTTTTGCTCTCTCTCAATTTTCCTAAACTTGAAATGAGGTAACATTAGTGACCAGACACCAAACTACGAGTAAAACTCAGTGAAAAACGAAGAACAACGAAGCACACTTTTTTTTTGAAATGGTGATTTGTATTAATTGAAAGCAGACTTTTTATTACAATCTTTCATGGCCAGCTCGAGCACGCAAGAAGGTGATGAACCATGTAACACACTACCACTCACACTGCAAAACTAGCGAGTTCATGAGCCGGCTTGTTTTGCTCTCTCTCAAATTTCCTAAACTTGAAATCAGGTAACATTAGAGCATCTCCAGTCGCGTCCCCCAAAGCGTCCCCCAAAGGGATTTGGGGGACGCCGACCAAAAAATCGTCCCAGTCGCATGCCCCAAAGGCCGCTTCGCTCCGGACGTCCCTCAAATATTGTCCGGCGTCCCTAGCCCATCCCCTGTGTATAGAGTCTCCATCGGGGACGCCGGACACGGTTTTTACACTTGCTTTTTGTTTGGAGGTCGCGTTTGGGGGACGTGGCTAGGAAAGGGACCTTCTCCAAACGAAAATTTTGTCCGGACGTCCCCCAAACGAAAATTCGGCGCTATTGCCGGACGTCGTTTGGGGGACGCGACTGGAGATGCTCTTAGTGACCAGGCGTTGGATATCTACCATGATACTGGAAGTATGGGACCGGTCTCTTTCATTTGACCTGGCCTTTTTTATTACTGCTGCACAATCACTCTGAATGATCAGATCTGATTCTACCCAGTTTAGAGTCTGTTTTACGTCTTCCAGGTAGGCAATAGCTTCAGCGATTTCAGCGCTGTCACATTCCCGTATGAATCCCCAGGCTGACAGGCCTATCTGCCCCAGGTGATCACGTATAATGGCTCCCCATGAGGTAGAGTTTGACTCTTTTACAAAACTTGCATCCACGTTTAGGCATTGACATCCATTATCTGGTGGATTCCAACTAGTTTTCACTTGCTGATTCTTGCATTGCAGCTAGATTTCTTTGATTTCAAACATTGATTTCTTGCCTTTCATATCTTCTGAATTGTTTCCTACCTCTTTGTTGTTAAAGATCTATCTGTAGTTTTTCAGAAATTCAGTAGATTGTGAGATCCTAGCTTTGTCGTCCCCAAATATGCAATTGTTCCTTAGGTGCCATGCCCGCCACGAGAGCAACATTAGCTTTTTGCGCATCTCTTGTTTTGAGGCATTCAAGATGTTCAGGTCCACTCTTTCCCGTTGTTTCTCCGATGATGTCCCAGCGCAACAGCTTTTGTAGATGGCATCGTGGCATATGGTATCCATCTTCATCTTCTCTACCACATATGGTACAAGTTGGATTTGTTGCCATACTGCGTGACCAATGACTTTTTTGTACAACAAGAGCTTCCGTGGCCAGCCTCCAGTTGAATATTTTCACTTTTTGTGGTACTTTGGTTTTCCAAATAACGTCCCAAATATGACGGTCACTATTTGGGATAGTGCTTTGATGTCCTGTACAGAAGTTTTCTGAATTTTGAAGCAGAGCGAGTTTGTAAGCGCTGCAAACATTGAAGATCCCTGATTTATCATGGTGCCAAGCAATATAATCATTTTCATTAGAGTGTGGAAGCCGGATGCGAAGAATTTCTTCTACGTCATAGCTAGGAAACATCAACCTCACGAGATCCTCCTTCTAAGTCATGGAGTTGTGGTCAATTAAGTATGAGACCCACCCGTGTCTTCCTTTTCCAATCTTGTTTGAGGCCTTAAGGTCTCCCCTAGGTATCCAATTGTCTCACCAAATTCGAATCTTTGATCCATTTAGCAATATACTCATGTTGAAACTCCAATACAATGAAGTACACTACAACTCAGTGAAAACACAAGTACTCTTACATACAAACTCCATGTACGCTCATACTTGTCTTGGAAGTACAAAAAATATTTATCGATACCTATCAACGTAAGATCTCGTATCTATTTTTTAACATCCCGCCATAAGGATCTCAAAAATAAAAAGGGTTCACAATTTAGACAAATGGTTCCACAGATTTTTTTAAAAGTAATAAATGAAAATGAGACAAGACCGACCTCCCCATGTCTCTGCCTCATCCCTCATCTCCAACTTGTTTTCCCTTGCGACATGTGACACGTCAACGTGATTCTCCACAACCATAAGGATCCACTTGTCTCGCGTGGAGACTAGCTCCAGACGGTCGTAAAGTTTTTTTTAAGACTTTGGAAGTGGTGCCATGGTGGCCGGGTGGGGCGTTTGTATCTAAGCCAAAATGGATTTGGCTAAAGTTTTGGGCAGCTAAATCCTGGTCAACCCATATCCTTCCGTACATCACCCCATATCCTTCAGGTGCATCCTCTACTACCAAATAGTTGCCCCAGATACAAATATTTTATGAAATATGTTAAAACCACCTCATCGCTCAAAATAAAAAACGTGGTTACACTAAAGAAACCTCATCATCGACTTCATTGTTTTTCACTTTTCTCTTCCAAGTCTTCTATTCTGTTTGCACTCAATCAGCAATCACTTATATGTCCACAACACTATCTCTAATATGATGCATTTATTTTCTACCATGGCCTCGAGAGTGCTTCATACCAGTTGATTCCCTATGAATGGCTCTTACGAGTTACGATGATCTATCTGACGTTTGCACATGAGGTTGAAGAGAACTGTTACATATATCGCTGAATCTAAACGAGAGCCCAGTCTCATCGATTGAGTCAGGAGTGTTGAATCCAGGGACCAATGGCAGAGGTGTGGCCTAAATGGTATGAGGGTGTATCTTAAACATGACGACCATCAGGCAAAGATAACATTCTGCAACTAATAATCCGGCCCATCCTCCTCATGTAAACTTTCGTGTGTTACTTCTCCAACCCATTACTTGGCTACCATGACTAACCATCGAAATGTAAATAGCTAAATAAATGGTTATGGCATAACTATTGCAACAGGGACGACACTAGCTAGGGCCACCCCCCCCCCCATGCTTGAAATTTTTCTAGAAGATCTTCTATATTATAATATTGGCTATATGGCCCCCTCCAACTAAGCTCTAGGACTTGTTTGATTCAAAGGATTTTTAAAAGAATATTGTAGAATCTTTACCCTTAGGAATTTTTCCTATAGAGCTTGTTTGATTCAAATGACTGAACCCTCCGAAATTTTTATTGATTGCTTTCTCATAGTACAATCCTATATGATTTCTAACAAGAGGTAGACCTATTGGAAAAATTCTTATGTGTCTATGCTATGGAATCAATCTTTATAGAAATTTCCTATGGCTTTCCCATGCTACCATCAAACAACTAGTTATACCAATTCTTATAGATTTTTTCCTATAGGATTTAAGGGGGTATATCATATCAATCCTCCGTTTTTCATATTCCACCACTTTTTCTATCCTATGAATCAAACAAGACCTAATATTTAATTGGCCTCCTCCAAGTTTTTTTTTCTGGCTTCGTCCATGTATTGCAAGCTAGAGTAAAACTTGACCTCATTGGAGGTAGCAACGTACATGCAAGATTCATAGTTCGTCTTCTCTAACTCGACAAAGGACAAAAGTGGATTTACCAAATAGTGGTCATTTTGTTTTGTTCTCTTGTTTTTTGGGGTTTTTTTGTGGATCTTTTGCATATATATGGTGTTGCATTGGTACATATTCAAACAAAATATTGACTCGGAACTTTCTCTAAAAATATTATCCTATACACTGAACATACATCAAATATACTTTCCCGGCCACATATTTTTCTCCCGTCACTGGGCACCATTTCGAGAGTCTGAAAATTGCAGAAGGAAAAAAATAACTAAGTAGTAGAAAGAGAAATATACCGATTGAGACAAGGCAAATTAAATGGATCCATGATGCATATACTCCCTGGAGTTTTATATGCGATAAACGAGAGCATTGGTCCCAAGTTAGCCAAACGGTCCTAAGAAACGGATGCACGCTGGCCACATTAATCCCGTGATTACCGATGTTTTCGGAGAGGTCATTTTCACCTCGTTGCAATCACAAAGATTTTGGGATTAAGAAGGGATAAACATCAGGGTTTATCAGGAATCAATAGTGAGTGTACAGCCACCCACTGGATACGGTTTGGATATTGATGATGTTTACGAGCTAACTTATATAGAGAGGGAAAGAATTGAAATTCCATTAATTAATTCAAGTAAAAGAAGTTAGTCCGTCCTCGGCTGAGAAAATAAAACGTATTCGCATTTGATGATGACGACGACTGGTCTATGTGTGGGGCGTGTACTTGCAAGTTGTGGTTCAAGATCTTGCCTTTAACATTTTTTTTCTCCGACATGGTTAGTTGTCACTACTTGTTTCGATAAACAGAATATATTAATATTAATATATACCAATTACACTCGTCTCTGCAACAACGCAACACTCTAATGGTAGTACGGATGCATACAACTAAAAAAGAAAAGAAAACTAAGAAAAAAAAGTTTCGGTACGGAACTCCAGTCCTAAGAACAACAGCACAACCACCACCTAGACAACACCTGAAATCCAGACTCTCCACCAGCGACGCCTCCAACAAGAAAACGATGCACAAGCGCCATCATCGTCTGATCAAAAGATCTTAGGTTTTCACCCTCGAGATAGCCCTCGCTATCAAAACAATGTCTTCAATAAAACTATTGCCAGACACAATCAATTAAGGACATACCTTGGATTTTCACCCTGAAAGGTAGGACTCTGAACTTCACATGTGATGTTACCCCCACTTGCATACTATTGAAAACCAAACAAATCCCTCAACAACACCACAACTCGATCCTCCACTGCTAGTCCTCCAATCCGCCTTCAAGAAATTCTCCTTCTCTGATACGCCATGGACCGGAATGTCATCTGCTGGCAACACAGAATAGAGCTTCCCGCCGCTCCCTTTGGAACCAAACGGTCGGAATAAAAGCATGTGTGCACACGACCGAATACCTCCCAGACCAGCAAACTCCAGGCACGAGCACTGTTACATTTGCCAGCGGAGCCTTCCGGAACTCAACATCCAGCCAAATCGAGACGGACATGAAAAAAGAATATCTTCGTCCTGGCGCGTGAGAAATCCAAGGACCACCACCTTTATTCGAGCAGAGCTTATCTAAGAGATGGAAATCCAGAATGATATTTCGTCGGCCTGGCGAAGCCAACATCAGAACCCACACCTCCATGGATGGACCACTTCGGCCTAGATCTTGGACTAAAAGCCCATCTTGACCGGGCATACTGATACGTCTCAAACGTATCTATAATTTCTTATGTTCCATGCTACTTTTATGATGATACTTACATGTTTTATACACACTTTATATCGTTTTGATGCATTTTCCGGAACTAACCTATTAACGAGATGCCGAAGTGCCAGTTCCTGTTTTCTGCTGTTTTTGGTTTCAGAAATCCTAGTAAGGAAATATTCTCGGAATTGGACGAAATCAACGCCCAGCATCTTATAATTCCACGAAGCTTCCAGAACACCGGAGAGGCACCAGAGGGGAACCCTGGGGGGCCCACACGTGGTGGCGGCGCGGCCAAGGAGCCAGGCGCGCCCATCTATTGTGTGGCGCCCCCGTAACCCTTCCGACTCCGCCTCCTCGCCTATTTAAAGCTCCCTGACCTAAATCTTCGACACGGAAAAACCACGGTACGAGAAACCTTCCAGAGCCGCCGCCATCGCGAAGCCAAGATCTGGGGGACAGAAGTCTCTGTTCCGGCACGCCGCCGGGACGGGGAAGTGCCCCCGGAAGGCATCTCCATCGACACCACCGCCATCTTCATCAACGCTGCTTGTCTCCCATGAGGAGGGAGTAGTTCTCCTTCGAGGCTAAGGGCTGTACCGGTAGCTATGTGGTTAATCTCTCTCCTATGTACTTCAATACAATGATCTCATGAGCTGCCTTACATGATTGAGATTCATATGAGCTTTGTATCACTATTCATCTATGTGTTACTCTGATGATGTTATTAAAGTAGTCTATTCCTCCTCCATGGTGTAATGGTGACAGTGTGTGCATCATGTAGTACTTGGCGTAGTTTATGATTGTGATCTCTTGTAGATTATGAAGTTAACTATTACTATGATGGTATTGATGCAATCTATTCCCCCTTTCATAGTCTGTCGGTGACAGTGTGCATGCTATGTTAGTACTCGGTGTAATTGCGTTGGTCTATCATGCACTCTAAGGTTATTTAAATATGAATATCGAATGTTGTGGATCTTGTTAACTCCGGCATTGAGGTGCTCTTGTAGCCCTACACAATTGGTGGTGTTCATCATCCAACAAGAGTGTAGAGTGGTTTTATTATGTGATCAATGTTGAGAGTGTCCACTAGTGAAAGTAGGATCTCTAGGCCTTGTTTCCAAACATCGAATCTCCGTTTGTTTACTGTTCTGTTGCATGTTTACTCGCTACCATAATTTATTCAGATTGCTATTGCCACTCATATTCATCCATATCATTTGCATCTCACTATCTCTTCGCCGAACTAGTGCACCTATACATCTGACAAGTGTATTAGGTGTGTTGGGGACACAAGAGACTTCTTGTATCGTGATTGCGGGGTTGCTTGAGAGGGATATCTTTGACCTCTTCCTCCCTGAGTTCGATAAACCTTGGGTGATCCACTTAAGGGAAACTTGCTGCTGTTCTACAAACCTCTGCTCTTGGAGACCCAACACTGTCTACAAGAATAGAAGCACACGTAGACATCACATACCACTGCATGTTGTAGTATGCCAGTCGTTGATATAACATTCACGAAGTACCATTCCACGAATATTACATCCCTCAGAGTAGTACACCAGAACATAGCAGGTCCATAACTCATTCATTTATTATTACAAGCATAATATACATACCATCTCGGAGCTCCTCTTGGGTCCTAAGAGGGATACTCCTGGGTTCGAGGCGAACCCAACTCAACTTACAATATAGAAGTCTTACTAAGTTATACATTTATTTCTTCGAGCAGTAAAGTACTAAGAGTTCGTACTGCTCGGATACTAATACTACTTGGTAGGTCTACACGTGCTCTCCTCCGGAACCCTCCTCGGTTCCGTAGACTATGAGGTAGTCTACACCTTCGACACCTCCAGAGAGGTCTGGGTTCTTCATAGCCGATGATGTCGGCTCCTTCGAGGTTGTCGTTGTCCTCCTCCGGATGGTTCGGACAATCTAAGCTGGGGATTTAAGAGTGGTATGAGTACGAGCGTACTCAACAAGTTCATTATAGAAAAGAGGTGTTTAATGCACTAGCTACGATATTAGACCAGAAAGTCTAATACCAATGCAAGTTTTGATAAACATTTCTTCAAGAGGTTGCTTTTATTTCAAAGAACTATGTCTGTCAGCCTTCACCGGTTCACTAGAACTTCATGGAGTTCCTTTCCGGCAGCGTTCGCAGTTCCAAATCTCGGAACAGGGAGTGACATGTCACGGTTCTTTACACTCTGCAGAGGTGTGTTGCTTTACCCATAAGAGATCTTATCCTTGGTGCCAACCGGGCAGCTTCCCGTCCACACTTCCTTCGGTTTGAGGCCCGGTATAAGGTCATAGCCAATCATATTCCTCCTCTACCTCATACACCCTCCCTTTGTTGCATACCCCGACCCTGGGTCCTCGCCGGTCCTCTTATACCAATTAAGGATGGACCCCGACCACGACAACAGTTTGGGACTCGTTAACCAAACTCCTTCGCCGGTAGCTGCAACCCATCATAGACCAGATTACCGTGGGGAATTAGAAGGGGATCCCCACCCTGCAGTTGTTCCGCAAGCAGCAACCGCTACGGTAAGCATTGCATTACCGTGGGGAATTAGAAGGGGCTCCCCACCCTCCAGTTACTCTGCAAGATACAACCGCTACGGTAAGCGCATCCATTGATGTACAAGAGGTGGAAATACGATTGACTATTCCGTCCCACTCCAGATCTTATGGTTAACACGGGTATTACGGCACAAGAATCATTGGACGACATTTGTTGTTTAATCCTAGATGGATATAAACCCTTGCAATGGAACCTCCACCATATCAACACAATCCATGGTTCCATTGCCCACCACTTAGTCATATTCATAGTTATGAAAATAGTGGTTTTGCTTTTTATGCAATAGTGATAGACATAATACTTTGCAAGTAATTTGGTAAAAATACTCAAACGGCATGAGCAAGTGATGAACTTGCCTGAACACTGCAAAGTGTTGCAGTTGGATGGTGTGGACTGACCCTTGTCCTCTGTTCCTGAAAAAATAGCATCATTGTCCGATAAGGGCAATGGTTAAAGAAGCATTTATGCATGATTCCAGTTTTTAGGGTTTGTTCTCCCCTTCCGATGTTTTTATCATTTTATGTGAGAGGTTAATATTAAGCATGACTTAGGGATACTTTAATTAGGGTAAAATACAACCTTGAAATGTTGTCAAGGTGTTTTTAAAGTCCAAAATACTTTATGGACTTATTTTCATTATTGAAAATAAAAGGTGTGATTTAAATGAGTATTTAAATCATCAAATTTGAACTTATTCTTGTTTAACTTCAAAAGTTCTATTTCATATTTTATTATGATAGAGTTTTTTATACTGAGTGGTTTTCATATTTTTAATTATTTTTTTTAGAGCTATAATGATTTTATAGAATTTGGTCAAAGTTTGTGTTTTTATATGTATTTTGAAATGACCAAATTACCCCTGGGCCCACCTGTCGGTGTAACCCAGTGGGGTTAGGTCGAACCGACCCACCTGGTCCAGCTCGACCAGCCTCACTTCTCTCTCTCTCTCGCGCGTGTGAAACCCTAACCCTAACCCGCTCTCTGGCGACCTGCGTCGCCTTCGCCATCGCCGCTCGATTCCGGTGAGTTCCGCCGGACTTGTCCCTCGCCATGGTGCGCAATCGACGCGGCTCTTGACGGCGCGTCGATCTATCCGCGTCGATTTGATGCGGGCGACCTGCTGCGCTCATCCCCGACCCTCTCTGGTGCTAGGGTTACGGGATCCGCGCGATCCCGCTGCTCCCAGAGCTCCAGGCGTGTTGGCGCCTCCGTGGCTTCGCCGCCGTGGTGCGGTTGATGTTGTGGCGCCGCCATGGCTTGGTTTGGCCTGGCGCCGCCACGCCCTAGCGTGTGCCGCCGTGGCCGCCATGGCTGTGTCTGCCATCTGCTCGCCCCGGGTATGTGATCCATTCCCCTCTCTCTCTCTATGTCTGTTCTACCTCCTCATCCTCTAGCTCTGGCCATGGCTTGTATCTCCATGTAGAGATGCTCGCCATGCCGATGCTCTATTGCTGCGCCTTGCTTGCCTGCTTATGAGCTGTTGTGCTCTGCTGCTGCGCCATGCTTGCTGCTGTGTATCTGCTGGCCTTGGCCAATGCTGCCATGACCATGCCAGGCTTGTGCTACTGCTGTGTGCAGCCCTGCTATGCCATCCTTTATCCTGTGCAAGAATTTCTTGTCTAATTGCTTGCTATGCTTGCATCTCTTGCTTAATTCTAGCTCTGTGCCTCTGTTCTGGTTATTATGCTTGTCAGAAACTCAAGTGTATTCATGTATGCTTGCTCATGAGCATCTTGTAATGCTCATGGACTGCTAAGTTGTTACTGGTCATGACACAATTTATTCAATTGCTTGCTTGCTGGCTCTAGTTGTTGCTATGGCTTATTTTTATGTGTGTGCCATCCATATATGTATTCCTGATTGGATTACTTGAGTAATTATTGCTTGAGCAAGGTCAGTTATGTGTGCTATTCATGTCTAGCTTGATCCAGTGGTACATCATGTATTTGATGTGCTGCTGGATACAATTATAAATCATTTATTTGATTATCTGTGAAGCAATTGTTGATGAATTGGTGCTGTGTAAGTTATATGATTCATGGATTGATGCTAGGTTGGCTCTAGCATGCACTTGCATGCTCTGTTAGGCCCTGATGATCGTATGATCTTCAGTGCTTGGTGATTTTCTGCTGTCCTATGGCTTGTGTTCCACTGATGCTCTTCCTTGGCCTGTGTGGCACTCAAGCCTGTGCTGGTGCATGCTCTTGCTTGCCCCAGCACATGTTGTTGCTTGCAGTGATCATCTGGATCATTTGCAAGGGTCTGGTGCACTGTTTAATTATGCATCTCATTTATCTGGGTAGTTTAACTTGATTGAATAGATAAATGAGGTGAACTGATGAGCAGTAATGATCTCATGGATGGATTTGATGTAGCTAGAGGGATGCCAATCTCTGATTGGGTACCCTAGCTCATGCTGAACCCTATTGGGTTATGATGTAGTGGCTTAGTGAGTGCTCCTATGTGTTTGAGGTAGCCCTGACAGCCTTTGTGCTGTCCAAGGGTGGCTCCCCTTTACTGTGGCTGTTGTTGTGACTCTCTCATGCTATCTGGTTGATCCATGACTGGATTACCAGTAGCTTTTGATGTTGAAAACAAAATAGACATTTAAATGTCTATATTCTGATGGTGTAACTAGCTGTGTGGTGCTAGGTGAGTTTGCATGGCTAGTTAGGGATTAATCCATGTTGGATTTCTCTGGTAGTGTCACCATGCTGACATACCAATGTTCCCTTGGGTGATTTCCTTCTGGCTAATCTTCAGTTTGCTTGCACCAAATGGCTTAGTAGCCAGATGATGATACAAACAGGGGATTCTACCCATTTAGGCTTCTGTGACATATGCAGATGCTTATTTATGAGCAAATCAAGGTTTTGCTCGGGTTGATCTTGTTTATACCTCACTCCAGCTCCTAGATGGTTTGTTGGTGTAGAGGATTACTTCAGTGTGGTGATTTGCTTGCCCTGCTCCTCCTTGCAAGCATGTGGTGCTTGATCTGCTGCTGTGATGGTTTTGGGCAGGTTGAACAACAGTGCTGTTCTTCCTGTTCTTGTGTTTTTGATTTCTGGTGACTTACCAGTGAAGTCTGTCGATGGTTTGCTAGTTCTGGCGGTGGAAAAGGTTTTATATGAACCTTGCCTTGCTCTCTTGGTCGACAGCTTAGTCTGGCACACTTGGTGACTCACTGCTGGTGTGTGTGTGTTGTGTTGCATGCACACTGCCTGGTGAGCAGGCTGGCTGTGTGTGTGTACCAGATACTGGGTATCTGGCCTGTACTTGGCTTTGAGTGGATCAGGCTCGGCAGAGCTGTGATCATATCCCTTCATTTGCCATTTTTCTACTAATCTGCCAAGTGGCAATGCCACTTGGCATAATTGGTGCTTGGCTTTGTTGTGTGCAGGGTATAAGGATGATGATCAAGTGAAGATGAAGATCATCAAGCTCAAGCATCTCATGAAAATAGACTTGTAGTTTAGGATAGGTCATTACATTGTACTTTTCTTTTCTTTTCTTTCTCCATTTTGCCAATTCTTGTAATGTGTTGTAATTATTCTTTTATTTCAATTGTGAATATTGTAAAGACAATGTATCTTGTGTATTTATCAATAAAGCTCAAAGTTTTCTCTAATGAGCTTTACTTTATTATTTGTATTGTTCATATTGTTTATTATTTATAATTTACTTAATGAATTTCCTCATAATTGAATTATTAGATATTTATTTGATGTTTGAATTTAAAATTCAAATTCAACTTAGGTTTGAATTCAATCATGCAACTTAAGTTTGAATTCAATCATACAACTTAAGTTGTGATGTAATATCACTCCTCTCTTCTCAAAACCCTAACTTTCTTGAATAAGAAACAAGTTTATCGCACTCTCGAAACCCTAACCCTGTAAGGTGTCGAGAGAGAAACTTGTCCCCCTTCGATGCAGTTTTGTTTTAAAAGCGTGAAATTTCCCCAGAATTTACGATGCAATGCACATCCCTTTCTAAAATCTACCCCTCGATCGTCTCTAATCCTGGGACATTACAACCGGCTGCCCAGATTCTCACCGGTCGGATCGAAGTCCGAACCAGCGGTTCACCGCCGCCTCCACGAGGCCGCTCTGCCCGTGAGGTCTGATACGTCTCCGACGTATCGATAATTTCTTATGTTCCATGCCACATTATTGATGATATCTACATGTTTTATACACATTATATGTCGTATTTATGCATTTTCCGGCACTAACCTATTAACGAGATGCCGAAGAGCCGATTCTTGTTTTCTGCTGTTTTTGGTTTCAGAAATCCTAGTAAGGAAATATTCTCGGAATTGGACGAAATCAACGCCCGGGGTCCTATTTTGCCACGAAGCTTCCGGAAGACCGAGGGAGAGTCGAAGTGGGGCCACGAGGTGGCCGGACACCGAGGCGGCGCGGCCCGGGCCCCGGCCGCGCCGGCCTGTGGTGTGGGCCCCTCGCGTCGCCCCTTTACCTGCCCTTCCGCCTACAAATAGCCTTCGTCGCGAAACCCCCGATACCGAGAGCCGTGACACGGAAAACCTTCCAGAGACGCCGCCGCCGCCAATCCCATCTCGGGGGATTCGGAGATCACCTCCGGCACCTCGCCGGAGAGGGGAATCATCTCCCGGAGGACTCTTCACCGCCATGGTCGCCTCCGGAGTGATGAGTGAGTAGTTCACCCCTGGATTATGGGTCCATAGCAGTAGCTAGATGGTTGTCTTCTCCTCATGTGCTTCATTGTCGGATCTTGTGAGCTGCCTAACATGATCAAGATCATCTATCCGTAATTCTATATGTTGTGTTTGTCGGGATCCGATGGATAGAGAATACTATGTTATTTTGATTATCAATCTATTACCTATGTGTTGTTTATGATCTTGCATGCTCTCCGTTATTAGTAGAGGCTCTAGCCAAGTTTTTGCTCTTAACTCCAAGAGGGAGTATTTATGCTCGATAGTGGGTTCATGCCTCCATTAAATGCGGGACGGTGACATAAAGTTCTAAGGTTGTGGATGTCTTGTTGCCACTAGGGATAAAACATTGATGCTATGTCCGAGGATGTAGTTATTGATTACATTACGCACCATACTTAATGCAATTGTCTATTGTTTTACAACTTAATACTGGAAGGGGTTCGGATGATAACCTGAAGATGGACTTTTTAGGCATAGATGCATGCTGGATAGCGGTCTATGTACTTTGTCGTAATGCCCAATTAAATCTCACAATATTCATCATATCATGTATGTGTATTGTTATGCCCTCTCTATTTGTCAATTGCCCGACTGTAATTTGTTCACCCAACATGCTATCTTATGGGAGAGACACCTCTAGTGAACTGTGGACCCCGGTCCATTCTTTACATCTGAAATACAATCTGTTGCTATTGTTCTTTACTGTTTTTGCAAACAATCATCATCCACACTATACATCTAATCCTTTGTTACAGCAAGCCGGTGAGATTGACAACCTCACTGTTTCGTTGGGGCAAAGTACTTTGGTTGTGTTGTGCAGGTTCCACGTTGGCGCCGGAATCTCTGGTGTTGCGCCGCACTACATCCCGCCGCCATCAACCTTCAACGTGCTTCTTGACTCCTACTGGTTCAATTAAACCTTGGTTTCTTACGAGGGAAACTTGCCGCTGTGCGCATCACACCTTCCTCTTGGGGTTCCCAACGGACGTGTCAACTACACGCATCAAGCAAATTTACGGCGCCGTTGCCGGGGAGATCAAGACACGCTGCAAGGGGAGTCTCCACAACCCAATCTCTTTACTTTGTTTTTGTCTTGCTTTATTTTATTTACTACTTTGTTTGCTGCACTTATATCAAAACACAAAAAAATTAGTTGCTAGCTTTACTTTATTTACTTATTTGTCTTGCACTCTATATCAAAAACACAAAAAAATTAGTTACTTGCATTTACTTTATCTAGTTTGCTTTATTTACTATTGCTAAAATGAGTAATCCTGAAGTTGAAGTTCGTTCGTTTAAGCAACAAGGGGGAGAATGTTTAAAAGATGCTTGATATAGAATTAGTGATGCTCATAGTAGGTGCACTAAGAAACACTCCACCACTATCCTACTCAGGAATTTTTATGTTGGTATCTCTAGCTGGAATAGATATGTTCTTGATTGTCTCGCGGGAGGTAACTTCCTAGGCGCTCCCGCTTTAGAAGCTAGTTGCATTATTGAGAGTTTATTTGGAACACCACCTGTTAATGAAACTAAAATTGAAACCTCTCTTGAGGATGTTATGAAAAAATTGGAAACCATAGAGAAAAATTTTCCGAGTGTTGAAACTAAATTGGAAATGTTACTTGATAAAACTAATGAACTTGATAAATCCTTAGGAGGAATTGATGAAAGAATTAGTGTCCTAGGAACTTGTGTTGTCCATGATGATCAAATCAATAGGATTGGTGAACTTGAAAAAGCTATGGGAACCTTGGGTTCAACCTTTTCATCTATAAAGTTTAGAGAAAAAGCTTATGTGGGTAAAGAGCAAAAGTTTATGTATGTCTCTAAAGTTCCTAAACCAAAGAAATATTATTATAGGCCTAAAATTGACAAAGCCCTTAGTACCACTACAGATGGGGGAGTTTATGATATCAATGCTTCGTCTCTTGATAACACTTGATATACACTTTCTGCGCCTAGCTGAAAGGCGTTAAAGAAAAGCGCTTATGGGAGACAACCCATGTTTTTACTACAGTATTTTTGTTTTATATTTGAGTCTTGGAAGTTGTTTACTACTGTAGCAACCTCTCCTTATCTTAGTTTTGTGCTTTGTTGTGCCAAGTAAAGTCTTTGATCGTAAAGTGAATACTAGATTTGGATTGCTGCGCAGTAACAGATTTCTTTGCTGTCACGAATTCCGATCTGCCTCTCTGTAGGTAGCTCAGAAAATTATGCCAATTTACGTGCGTGATCCTAAGATATGTACGCAACTTTCATTCAATTTGGGCATTTTCATTTGAGCAAGTCTGGTGCCTCAATAAAATCCATCTTTACGGACTGCTCTGTTTTGACAGATTCTGCCTTTTATTTCGCATTGCCTCTTTTGCTATGTTGGATGAATTTCTTTGATCCATTAATGTCCAGTAGTTTTATGCAATGTCCAGAAGTGTTAATAATGATTGTGTCACCTCTGAACATGTTAATTTTTATTGTACACTAACCCTCTAATGAGTTGTTTCGAGTTTGGTGTGGAGGAAGTTTTCAAGGATCAAGAGAGGAGAATGATGCAATATGATCAAGGAGAGTGAAAGCTCTAAGATTGGGGATGCCCCGGTGGTTCACCCCTGCATATTCTAAGAAGACTCAAGCGTCTAAGCTTGGGGATGCCCAAGGCATCCCCTTCTTCATCGACAACATTATCGGGTTCCTCCCCCGAAACTATATTTTTATTCCGTCACATCTTATGTGCTTTGCTTGGAGCGTCGGTTTGTTTTTGTTTTTGTTTTTGTTTGAATAAAATGGATCCTAGCATTCATTGTGTGGGAGAGAGACACGCTCCGCTGTTGCATATGGACAAATATGTCCTTAGGTTTTACTCATAGTATTCATGACGAAGGTTGAATCTTCTTCGTTAAATTGTTATATGGTTGGAATTGGGAAATGCTACATGTAGTAATTGGTAAAATGTCTTGGATAATGTGATACTTGGCAATTGTTGTGCTCATGTTTAAGCTCTTGCATCATATACTTTGCACCTATTAATGAAGAAACACCTAGAGCTTGCTAAATTTGGTTTGCATATTTGGTCTCTCTAAAGTCTAGATAATTTCTAGTATTGAGTTTGAACAACAAGGAAGACGGTGTAGAGTCTTATAATGTTTACAATATGTCTTTTATGTGAGTTTTGCTGCACCGGTTCATCCTTGTGTTTGTTTCAAATAACCTTGCTAGCCTAAACCTTGTATCGAGAGGGAATACTTCTCATGCATCCAAAATCCTTGAGCCAACCACTATGCCATTTGTGTCCACCATACCTACCTACTACATGGTATTTCTCCGCCATTCCAAAGTAAATTGCTTGAGTGCTACCTTTAAAATTTCCATTCTTTACCTTTGCAATATATAGCTCATGGGACAAATAGCTTAAAAACTATTGTGGTATTGAATATGTACTTATGCACTTTATCTCTTATTAAGTTGCTTGTTGTGCGATAACCATGCTTCTGGGGACGCCATCAACTACTCTTGTTGAATATCATGTGAGTTTCTATGCATGTCCGTCTTGTCTGAAGTAAGGGAGATCTACCACTTTAATGGTTAGAGCATGCATATTGTTAGAGAAGAACATTGGGCCGCTAACTAAAGCCATGAATCATGGTGGAAGTTTCAGTTTTGGACATATATCCTCAATCTCATATGAGAACACTAATTGTTGCTACATGCTTATGCATTAAAGAGGAGTCCATTATCTCGTTGTCTATGTTGTCCCGGTATGGATGTCTAAGTTGAGAATAATCAAAAGCGAGAAATCCAAAATGCGAGCTTTCTCCTTAGACCTTTGTACAGGCGGCATGGAGGTACCCCATTGTGACACTTGGTTAAAACATGTGTATTGCGATGATCCGGTAGTCCAAGCTAATTAGGACAAGGTGCGGGCACTATTAGTATACTATGCATGAGGCTTGCAACTTGTAAGATATAATTTACATGATACATATGCTTTATTACTACCGTTGACAAATTTTTTTCATATTTTCAAAATAAAAGCTCTAGCACAAATATAGCAATCGATGCTTTCCTCTTTGAAGGACCATTCTTTTACTTTTATGTTGAGTCAGTTCACCTATTTCTCTCCACCTCAAGAAGCAAACACTTGTGTGAATTGTGCATTGATTCCTACATACTTGCATATTGCACTTGTTATATTACTCTATGTTGACAATTATCCATGAGATATACATGTTACAAGTTGAAAGCAACTGCTGAAACTTAATCTTCCTTTGTGTTGCTTCAATACCTTTACTTTGATTTATTGCTTTATGAGTTAACTCTTATGCAAGACTTATTGATGCTTGTCTTTAAGTGCTATTCATGAAAAGTCTTTGCTTTATGATTCAGTTGTTTACTCATGTCATTACCACTGTTTTGATCGCTGCATTCATTACATATGTTTACAATAGTATGATCAAGGTTATGATGGCATGTCACTCCAGAAATTATCTGTGTTATCGTTTACCTGCTCGGGACGAGCAAGAACTAAGCTTGGGGATGCTGATACGTCTCCGACGTATCGATAATTTATTATGTTCCATGCCACATTATTGATGATATCTACATGTTTTATACACATTATATGTCGTATTTATGCATTTTCCGGCACTAACCTATTAACGAGATGCCGAAGAGCCAATTCTTGTCTTGTTTTTGATTTCAGAAATCCTAGTAAGGAAATATTCTCGGAATTGGACGAAATCAACGCCCGGGGTCCTATTTTGCCACGAAGCTTCCGGAAGACCGAGGGAGAGTCGAAGTGGGGCCACGAGGTGGCCGGACACCGGGCGGCGCGGCCTAGGCCCCGGCCGCGCCGGCTCGTGGTGTGGGCCCCTCGCGTCGCCCCTTTACCTGCCCTTCCGCCTACAAATAGCCTTCGTCGCGAAACCCCCGCATCCGAGAGCCACGATACGGAAAACCTTCCGGAGACGCCGCCGCCGCCAATCCCATCTCGGGGGATTCCGGAGATCACCTCCGGCACCCTGCCGGAGAGGGGAATCATCTCCCGGAGGACTCTTCACCGCCATGGTCGCCTCCGGAGTGATGAGTGAGTAGTTCACCCCTGGACTATGGGTCCATAGCGGTAGCTAGATGGTTGTCTTCTCCTCATGTGCTTCATTGTCGGATCTTGTGAGCTGCCTAACATGATCAAGATCATCTATCCGTAATTCTATATGTTGTGTTTGTCGGGATCCGATGGATAGAGAATACTATGTTATTTTGATTATCAATCTATTACCTATGTGTTGTTTATGATCTTGCATGCTCTCCGTTATTAGTAGAGGCTCGGCCAAGTTTTTGCTTTAACTCCAAGAGGGAGTATTTATGCTCGATAGTGGGTTCATGCCTCCATTAAATCTGGGATAGTGACGGAAAGTTCTAAGGTTGTGGATGTCTTGTTGCCACTAGGGATAAAACATTGATGCTATGTCCGAGGATGTAGTTATTGATTACATTACGCACCATACTTAATGCAATTGTCCGTTGTTTGACAACTTAATACTGGAAGGGGTTCGGATGATAACTCGAAGGTGGACTTTTTAGGCATAGATGCATGCTGGATAGCGGTCTATGTACTTTGTCGTAATGCCCAATTAAATCTCACAATATTCATCATATCATGTATGTGCATTGTTATGCCCTCTCTATTTGTCAATTGCCCGACTGTAATTTGTTCACCCAACATGCTATCTTATGGGAGAGACACCTCTAGTGAACTGTGGACCCCGGTCCATTCTTTACATCCGAAATACAATCTGCTGCTATTGTTCATTACTTGTTCTTGCAAACAATCATCATCCACACTATACATCTAATCCTTTGTTACAGCAAGCCGGTGAGATTGACAATCTCATCTGTTTCGTTGGAGCAAAGTACTTTGGTTGTGTTGTGCGGGTTCCACGTTGGCGCCGGAATCTCCGGTGTTGCGCCGCACTACATCCCGCCGCCATCAACCTTCAACGTGCTTCTTGACTCCTACTGGTTCGATTAAACCTTGGTTTCTTACTGAGGGAAACTTGCCGCTGTGCGCATCACACCTTCCTCTTGGGGTTCCCAACGGACGTGTCAACTACACGCATCAAGGTCCGGCCAGACCAGCGACCTGGCCACGACGCCCAATGCGCGCTCTCGCTGCCAGGAAGACGACTGGTCTAGGTGGGCAGCCTAGACCCATGGCAAGCCTCCTCCACTTGCAGCCACGAAGGCCCGGTGAAGAGTGTCGCCGCCGCCTGGCCGGTGAATGCCGCCCCGACCATCGCCCGCGTCCATCCCCGACGACCCAGCCCCAGCCGCATCGAGGAGATGGCCACCACGTCCACCTCCCCTAGCACCGCTCGGCACCAGGGGCCGCCGCCATCGCGGCCGGCATCGGCGGCAGCGGCGGAGAGGAGGGGATCAGGGGGAGGGAGTGTTGGGGCGGTTGGATCTGATCCCTCAGTGGCGCCCTAGGGGTGCGCCGCGGGAGGAGAGGTTGCACTTTCGGTTTTGTTTATCGGGAATATGTAAAATTGAGAGAATTTCACTTCGTGACCTCTGCACCAACTAGGGGTGCACACAACCATTAAGCATGAGTACTAAGATTTTTAATTTTGGTAAAGATTAAAGCATAGTCCTCAAGATAAATTGCATGAGTATCAGGTTCAGCCTGGGCCTCAAGTATAAATAGGAATCTAAATTCACGTCCATGGGGATTTGAACGCATGTACATGCTGGGTTTGTACATCCGCTCCCCTAACCAGTTGAGCTAAGCTCACTTCCCTTAGTTGTCACCACTGAAACTTGTTAATTCGTTCATGTGTGCGCTCTTCCACTCTCGAAATAGGTTTTACTTTCGCTTTACAAATAGAACAAAAGCGGTCAAACCAAATGCAAGTGATACAAAAAGAAAACTCTTAAGAACATCATCGACTCTTCTTGGCCAGGAGACTCTTGGCTTTGCAAACACGAGGTAATGTGAATTTTGTAATAACGGATATCTAATTGGATTAAGTGAACGCTCGAGCGAAAGTCTAATCGACCCCACGTCGCTCCGCTCGAGCGACACGGGGAGACGAACCACGCCGCCGGCCAGATATCCTCCTTGGGCGCCCCACCGCTGCTGCCACTGTCTCGCCGCGGTGGCGACGGCCCTAGCCTCCGAAGGTGGTGCAGGGGGAGCTCGCGGTGAACGGGAGAGCTCCGCGGTTTTTCGGCGGCGACATTTCCGGCGTCTCCGATGATGCTACATCCAAGCGGCGGAAGGGCGGACCGACTGTGTCCGGCGTGCGTTGTGGCATGCTCGCGCAGTAGGCGGAAACGGCGGGGGGTGCGGCTGCAGGTGGCGGCGCTGCTTTGCGGGTCCGATCTGGGCATGTGAAGGGCCGGGCGGGCCGCAGCTGCTGCATGTAGCTGCTCCGTGCGGGCGCAACGCGCAGGTTCTGGGGGCTTCACGCGGTGGTGCTGCTGGCCTGCAAGGTGGTTGGTCAGTTCCTGTGGGGATCGCCCCTGCTCGGTAGACACCATTCTCGCTACTGGCTTTGCACTTGGGCCGCTGGTGGGGATTGGTGCGACGGATCTTGCGGGTTTCTAGCGGGTGGTGTGGGGGCTACTTGCTTCGCTTCAATAAAGGTGGTTGTCATAGGGTTCTTCTTTTGCAGAGATGGTGACCTTCGTGAGCCCGGTTCTTCTTCATCTAGCCGGAGTGATGAGTTCGGGAAGACTCCACCGACGAATGTAAGAGTGCACCTTATCCCTGTAGTTTGTGGGATCGGGTGTTATTCGATCGTGCACACCTATGTTTTTATTACGGCCGTTTGGTTTTGGAGGGGTTGGCATGAAGCTGTGCTCTGTGTTGCTATCAGATGACATTATGGTCCATGGTGAAATCAGAGGCGGAGAATATTATGAAGACCAGATTGAAGGACTAGCAATGTAGGTTCGAGTCTGTGTGATATTGAAAGACTTGCTTGATGCTATGTATGTCGCAACAACAGTATGTAAGTGGGCACCAACTCAGGTGAAGTTCCGAGTCTTACACCTCACGGTGACAACCTAAGGTCTAGCCTTAATTGATTGTGCCTGACAATCTCTCCAAAAGCAACGCTGCTTGTGCACTGTTCCCGAGGTGTCGTTTTTGGAGAGATTGGAATTCAGGTGTTATCCTGATGGTGGTTGTATTGTTGCTGCTAGTGCTGGAAAACCATAGCGAGACTTTTCTTCTTTTTTTAGCCTTTTTTATTAGATGTGTGCATCCATACTACCATTAGGATGTTGCGTTGTTGCAGAGGCTGGATGTAATTGGTATCTTCTAATATTAACCTTTTATCAATTTATTTTTGGATTAAGTGGTTCAGGTACATCATCAGCTGACGATGCCTTGAACCGATGAGGCAATCAGTTACACATGTAGATCCGGTTTTTTTGTCCTTGGCGCAAAACACCAGTTATTTCATTTACCACCGAGAAATTTTTACACTGAACAGAATATACCAGTATTCATATAATTTTTTCAAATTTATATTTTTTTGGTAATTTTTGAACGAATTTCTAAATTCGTTTGATAAATTATGGTGTTATGATCAGTATTTCCGAAAACTAGTAATACTAGTTCCTGCCAGTATTTTTTCTGAACCGAGAAAAAAACACTAATGTAGATGTGTTCGACCTATACACATAACACATTCACGACGACGTCACGCAAGTGACTTCGCCTAAAGAGACTAACTGATTGCGTTGGCTAACAGTGAAATGACAGAAAAAAAAGTGATCTAGAATCAAAACTGGGATTAAAGTCCACAAGTGGCTGCTGAATATAGCAATACACGGGGGGTTAACACAATTTTCATGGCTGACGAAGAACACAATTGTCGTACCTTGAGGGATTATTCCATTCTTATCGAGGTGTCCAACACCATTCCCACTTTATTAAACATCATTTCAACTTAGTTAAACTCAATTTCATACAAACTACTTATTTAAACATCCATTTTCATATTATATCAAGCAAAATTTCCTTCATTTCGGGAGTATATACATTCCTTTAATCATTTTGGGGTACAATATCATGAGCTATGTCATTGATGTGAGAATCTCCTTGGTCATTTGGCTTGAAATCAAGCTAAATTATAAATGATACAACATTTACAACATTGTCATAACTCTTGTCTGGAATTTTTCTCACAATTGGTTGGTATAAAAGGATGCTTTGTGTGGGAGTATTTTTTATTTCGTAAATCTGTTTCATATTTTTCAAACGGGTAAAATTGTCATCTTTATCATTTATAGCAAACGGTTGAATTTTCAACCTTGTTTGTGACTAATACATATAATCCTACTTGGGTAAATTAATTGTTTTTCCTAATTTTTGGGACCAAATTATATGACACCAATAGTTCAAATTTGAGTTACTTTAGAAAATCATCGAAACTCATTTAAATGGGCAAGACAGTTAGAAATCGAGAAAAAATATCATATTCGGGAATTGGCCATCCCATATTTCTACTTTCTGGAAAAAAAGTTTTAGAGTGGTGGCATTATGGATCTTTTTTTGGTAGCCATTTCACAAAAAAATCATTTTTAACCATTTTGGAAGTAAAAAACAAATCAATCATTTTAAACCATTTTGGAAACTACCTTTGGCAATATTGTTTGCCATGCCAAGATACACCTTTATGCAAATTTGGGGTACTGTATTGTGAGCTATGTTGGACGCCCCCTGGTCATTTGGCTTGAAAGCCAAGCTAAATCATACATGAGAGCGTTTTTTTGTAAATACCTTTTTTTTACAAAATTGTAATGACTCAAGTTCGATGTTTTTCACAGTGATATCTCTAGCTGGTCTATCTTGTGTATCTTGATATTCATTGAGTTATCTCTTTGTCCTGTAGGATTGTACTGTAACATCTAGTTTCATTTTAGTGAACTTCCCATTTTGCACTTGGCTTAAATCAACAAAAGATATAAAAAGTCATGGTCTTCTATTCAAATTCCAAACCAGAAGTCATACATGATCCCTTGATCCTTAAGTATACATAAAAGAACTGTCTACGTTACTGAGCCAAATAAACCAACGTGGACCAAACTAGTTGGCCCTAGAAAGTGTCTTTGAGGTGTTCAACATTTTTACAACTCTGGTGCCGGGGTTATGTGGGTTTAAATCTCCAGGGTCACATAGTTGTTGGAGAACTGCAATCCGCACTCACTCAAATTTTTTTTTTGCGAGAATCACTCAATTGGATTTTTACCCACGTAGAAAAGTGGCAATGTTTTTGAACACGTATTATATTGTAAACAATGGCCAGTCAAACACGGTTTCAGCACCAAGAAACAAAACCACATGCCGGAAAAGAAGACGGCACAAAAGGTAATTGATTGGGGATCAGATTTTAGTCAAGAATAAAGCATGCAAACTAAAGTGATGTGGAGATCGAGGAAAAACACTACGGAAAGCTAGCAAGAATGCACATAATTGCATGCCATAAATCCAATGACGATAAATAAAGGAGAGACAGCAAAAGACGCTAGGATATATCCATGCATCTTTTGGGGTCTTTTTTCCTACCCCTTGAGAGAGAAAGATCGCTAGATCACCCAGCCTTCTCGACCGAACATTCTTGCCGATCCAGAGGAACATTCAGCTGAAAGAAAGATAAAGGAAGGTCAGGATCCTAATGTACCTTAAAGATCATTCCTTGGGCACTTTGCATGCCTCCAGGGTCTTTATAATATTCACTGGAATAAAAGGCCATGAAGACCTTTCCTAAAAGGGAATCTAATTCCGACAATGATAACTAATGCCATCAAATGCTCAAATTGTTCTGTGAATGCATAAGAAAATATGTTTATGGATATCCAGGTCAAATATATGAAAATTGCTTATTAAATTTATCCTAAGATCATATTATGATTTCACCACAGTTTAGAAAAATGTTGCAATGAAAAGTGGTGGTAAGAGTTGCGTTCTGAGTGCTGGTTAAAGCCTTAAAAATTGATCAGCATGTCCGTGAGACATGGATGACATTTCTTACAATTTTAATCTTTGGATCGTGCCCTCGATTCCCCTCTTCCTCTTCGCTTAGCTAATCTGACAACACTGCCTATAGTCCCTAGACCCATTAAAGCAGCTAGTCGTTTTAGATGAAAAGATAGCTGCTTTTCATCACTGTCAATATATGGTCTTTGTAAAAAGACGTGGTATTTTAATAATTTTTGAAATATCATTGCTAAGCAAACTGTAGTAAATAAAAAATTTGCACCATATTTAGCTTCAAAAGGAGGCATGGTAAATTTCCCTTTACAGGCAGAAGAATGTTGTGCAGTGAGTGAGACAGTGGTAGGCACCAAACATCTCCCCATCGGAAAAAAAAGAGACAAGACTACATATATATATGGTCCAAACTAAAGCAGGGATTAAGTGGGCCTAAAATTGAACGTTCTGCACAAGAACCTATGGGAGTTGATAGATCATGTGCAAATTACCCAATGATAAGAGTCTGAGGTGACAGGGACATATGTGGTGCAAGACTCTTGGGCATGTTTCTGATAGACGCCTAGTTTAATAATGCTACAATTACTCTAGTTTTGACCAAATGGATAGGTAGGAGGGTGTGGTAACATGCGCTTTAGCTGCTAGCTTATCGGCTAAAAACTACTTCTTCAGATACTGCGTAGGACTTGTGCTTGCATTTGTATACGTTCGTGAATTAGCACTATTTTGCAATGTCAACCCAGCAAAATGTTTCATCTAAAATTTAAAGAAAAATAGATACAGTGCACTGACCATTTGCTTAGACGAAGAAGTTATTGCCTCTAGGCTTCTGCTTATTGCCATATTTGTTACGCTACATGTATTGGTATTACAAATAAAAGGAAATCTCAACTTGGCGCAAACAGTCAAACACGATCACCCGAACCATGGGAGACATTCAACTTTCCAGATTAACACCAGCCATAGGATTAAATGTTTAAACACGTTTTCTGGCAAATCCCTGTCTCCCTCTCTTAGAAGAAAAGAAGCAGAAAAACATTAATTATTGTGAATGTTTTGCAATAAAAAAATCTCAGTTGAGGGAGGGGACGGACAATGTTCAGCTCCTGTAGCTCTTCCCTCCCTCCATCTCCCCCACACATCCTCTCTTCCTCCCTGTGATTTGTGAAGTAAACTTGGATGCCTGGTAGTGCAAGCAAAGCAAGCACATAGGAAACTAGTATTTTTCTTAGCCTCTCTCTCCTTCATCTCTCTGTTATGACAACAAGCCCTTCTTCACCTCAGACATAACTCTCCCTCCCTCACTCACATCCCTAACTGCCTCCCTCCATAACTCTCAATCTTTTGTTTCCTTTTAATTTCATTGCCATGGTGGAAGCATCAAAGATTTGAGGAGAGACAGACATGCATGGGCTCCTCCGGTCCTCCCTCCCTCCCTTTTCCTCTCTGCATGCCCTCCTGATCGATTTGATTAGCCCTTGATACACTGCAACTGCAAGTCCAAGGTTTGTTTGTTCATCATCCACATCTGTGTGTCAACTCTTTGCTCTCACTTCATTGCATTTTTTTTGTTTCCACTCTGTTTGTTTGTCCACTACTGTTGGAAGCAGCAGGACAGAGCTCATTTGTTTGTAGCTGTGAGTTGTTTCCTGTGCCAATGAGCGGAGGGCCTGCAATTAGCCAGGATTAGGAGGAGAGCTCAAAGGCTAGCTGGTCCATGTACTAGGATATTACATGTTAGGCTACAGCAGATGAGCCTACTGAATCAGTTGAGGAAATTAAGCCTCTAGTAATCTTCCTCTACCACGGTGAACCCAAGCTAAAACCACAATATTTATTTCAGTCATCTCCATTTTGGGATTTGCAACTATAGTAGTATCTTGTAGCCAAGATCCCTAGGAGGCCACAGATTAATCTGCTTCTTTTTTTATGACCTTTATGTGTGTGTTTGTTCCTCTTTTCTGAGGTTCCCAAGGAGTGGTAGATTCTTGTTTGCAATACATCATTACATGACCCCCCAACTTTGCATTTACGCTTTTGTGTGTGTGTGCACGCGTGCGCCATTGCAGTAGCAGCGCAGGACAGGAGCTGGAAGCATCTTCTTGCGGAAGAGTGAAGCTACGACGACGATCAAGGCCGGCCGGGAGGATCACATGGATCTTTCTGGGGCGCAGGGGGAGCTGCCAATGCCAATGCCAATGCACGCCGCCGCGCCGCCGTACCTCGGTCTGCAGCACCATGAGCACCACCACCACGCTGGCTCTAATGGTCGGCATCTGTCGCCACCTGCGTCTCCGGCGATGGCAGCTTCCGGCGCTGAGGAGGAGTACACCAAGAACCGGCAGCTCGTGGCGGTGGTGCCCACCGGAGCCGGGGGAGGGGCGAGGTACCGGGAGTGCCTGAAGAACCACGCGGCGACCATCGGCGGCAGCGCCACGGACGGGTGCGGGGAGTTCATGCCGGCCGGCGAAGACGGCTCGCTGGACGCGCTCCGGTGCTCCGCCTGCGGGTGCCACCGCAACTTCCACCGCAAGGAGACGGACGGCGCCGGCTCGCGGCACATGCACCACCACCACCACCTCATGGGCCCGCTGAGCCCGCTCGCCGCCCACCGCGGCGGCCTCCTGATGGCCGCGCACGCTCCGCCAACGCGCATGGTGATGCCCCTGAGCGCCATGCATACCTCGGAGTCCGACGAGGCGGCGCGGCCGCTGGCGCCGGCCCGGAAGCGGTTCCGGACCAAGTTCACGCCGGAGCAGAAGGCGCGCATGCTGGGGTTCGCCGAGGAGGTCGGTTGGCGGCTGCAGAAGCTGGAGGACGCCGTGGTGCAGCGCTTCTGCCAGGAGGTCGGCGTCAAGCGCCGCGTCCTCAAGGTGTGGATGCACAACAACAAGCACACCCTCGCCCGCCGCCATCACCAGCTGCAGGACCACCACCATCTGCCTGGCGCCGGCGTTGATCATGGAGACCCCTCCTGCGGCCGGAGCACCAGCCCGAGCCCGCCGCAGCTCCGGCTCGAGTAAAACCGACATCGAGAATTGATTCGAGATCGTTTACCGTTAATTCTTGCTGATCATTCTAGCTTAGCTGCATTGCATCCCACTGTTCCATCAGAAAATGATGCTTAATCAGTTTCCTGGCTTCGATCTTGTTCCTTTTTCTTCTTCATTCTATCGTGTCTAACTAGGTGTCTAGTGTTTCAGTAGCTTAATTAATTGAGGCTGTGAAGTGAGTTACTGATTGGTCAGTAGTTCTCCTCCTGACAGTTTGAGTTACTACCTCAATGTGGGGTGAGGTGAAACTTAATCACTTGTTCATGTGTTGTAGCTTTCATCATGTTCACTGTTCATGATATGATATTGTGTCTTGTTCCATAACGTACAGAATCAACAGCTAGTACCTAGAGGGAACTTCACAGACCCAGCAAAAAAAAAATTAGCTAGTGAAGAAGTGAGCCGCTAATTAATTCATGGTGTGTGTGTGGTTGTAGCTTCATCAACCTGGCCTCTGATTAGACTAGTATAATTTAGAGGCTAGCTAGAACCGGATTGCGCATATTCTTGATAATGGGATGGCCCATATATATGTGTGACAAATGATTGGTGAATTTGTTTGACAAAACTAGCTCTCAATTATGGTTGGGGGCCATGGCAGTTGTGGGTGTGCAGGGGAGCAGGGAAGCATGTGGCGAAGTGATCCAAAAATGGCTAATGCTGTGGGGGGAATTCAGCTACGCACAGCAAGCAAGATCTGCAGTGTGTGTAGTGTGCATGGTGGCCCCCCTGAACCAATGAGAAAATTGATGTCTTGCTGTTGCGGAAATGAATTCAGCTACGCATAACTATCAAGGATCTCATGTCTAATCCCAGTGCATAGCTTGTTAGTTTGCTGTTAACTTGAGAATCACTTTGCAGCTGAATTGAGAAGTGGCCAACTTACCTTATAACCTGCTATAGAAAATAGCGGTTTTCTTTGACAAATCTAACCCATGGCCAAAACTAATTCCTTGTTTGACCCCATGGCAAAACTGTTTATCAGAATCTAACCCCTTAGTTTGGCGATATTAGAAATGGAGCTGAAGTTGTGCATGTGGCCGCCAAGGAAAAACAACAAAGAAACACTCTTGGTAGTTCGGCCCCATGTGGCTTGGCGCCGACCTGCACAACTTCGACTATGTTCTCAATGCCGTCGAAATTAGGGGTCAGATTTTGAAATAGTTTTGCGAGAGGGTTAGACAAGAAATTAATTTCGCCTAGGGGAATACGAAAATAGCGATGAAAGTGTAAAAAAGTGGGTTAAATATATGTCACTGTAGTAGTAAAATAAACAGAAGCTGGTTAACCGACTGAATCACCATAATACGTGGTGTGGGAAGTGTTGGATACTTGAACACAAGATTGTCATGTCAGTGCTGAAGCCCCATGCATGATCTGATCCTAGCGCATTTGTTTGCTGCTGCGTAACGAGAATCTATTAGAAGGTTTGGTCTGGCATCAGTGGTGCTTGATAGTGCTTCAATTCCCCATGAAGCAAGCAACATGATGTGAGTGTGTCTTGTGTTGTCAAGCTTCTCTGGAACCATATCATGCAGCTAACCTTTATCCCCCAAAAAAAATTTATACAGCTAAGACTTCCATTGCACTTTGCAAAGGAAAAAGTAAGAGAGAGAGAGAGAGAGAGAGAACAAGGGAGATAGAGAGCACTGCTTCGTTTCTTTGAAAACAGTCGAATCACATCATCTCCCATGGGTAGTACATGCTATGCTCTACGAGTATCTGAAGAAGTGATCAGTCAGACACGCGCCTTCCTGGTAATCATGACGATGATGAACGAGTGCCGGTGACTAGATGGCGCAAGCTCACTTGGCTTTTCGCAGACCTTGGCATTAGTTACTTCTCCTGAAGAACAAACAGGAAAACACAGCTGCAACTATATATTTCCTCAAACATAGGCAATGCCTTTGTTTGATTAAGTTGACAAGGAGAACTTCTTTCACACAAAAAAGAGAACTTCAGAAAAGCTGTAGAAAACCATACACTATAGAATGCACCACGCCGGCACCGAGAGGCCACGCCCCAACACGAGTGGGTGACCAAGTGACCCTCGCGACCAAATCCAACACCTCAACGCAACACGGTGGCGGAGGCAACATCCGGAGCCGCCACTCCCAGATCCATGTCGGCCCCAAGGCGATGGAGGCGATAAACCGGAACCGCCGCTCCGACCTGCACGTTGGCCCTAGCCGCCTAGACGAAGACGAGAAACGGACAACGCCGGCACTAAGTATATCTGGAACACGCGATTATTTTGTCACATCACTCAGGAATTACAGTGTCGCCGGTGAAATGAAACTCCCGCGTTCCAAGCGGACGTCGTACGGCAGCTCGACAGAGGTGTTGGATACACTACACATCGATCTCGGAAAGATGGTGGCTGGTTAGAAAGGGCATTATTGCAACGTCTTTACCGACACTGCAAAGTTGTAGTAACGCAATTACCACTCTGCTGCCGTTGTTGTTGCATCTCCAAGTGAAGATGAGTGAGTACCCTGCCAATCCATGCATGCACGAGCAGGTAGCAGAGAGCTCCATGCCGTCCTGTTGCCATGCCGCTGCAAGGCCCATGTGTCGTGTGTGTTGAGTTGCGGTTGCTGGCAAGGCAAGCCATCAGGCTTTGAGGCAGCCGTGCCATGCCATGTTCTTGGCGTCAGATCTCCACAAGGACATATATGCATGGGCACCCCCTTCGGACGTGTCATTCTTCTTCCGTTAAACATCAATCAGACGGTCTTCAATCACTGTGATTCCGTCAGAAACCACCAGTCCTGTGAGTAATAATCTACAGCGACGAGTACGTAGCACGTAGTAAAACAACATTTGCAGGCCAGGCGGGAGCGGGATAGACATGGACGTTTTGCTAGGGTTGTGCTGCTGGTAGGGTGCAGAATCTGGTTGCCGCAGCTTCGGGAAGCAGCCAGCACTGACCAACCAGTTGGATCATACTACATGACAGTGAAGATTATTCAGTATGAACTAGTTAACCTAATCCTGGATTCATTTCTCATATCACATCCCAAACATATTCTTCTTCTTTCTCACAGATTCTATGAGCCAAGATTCTCTTTCTATCTCTGTAGCTATTAGCTAGATTCCATAGGCGGTAATGGCTATTAACCCTAGAGCGTACTCCTACAGTAGTGGAGCTCTTGAGATGTCTCGCAAGGGAACAGAGATGCTACGTACGTGCGCTGCCATCAAATCAAATCAAATCAGTGGTTCCCTCCTCTCCTCCTCCTCCTCCTCCTGCTCTGCTTACGTGATGGGCCAAATCAAGAGAAGAAGAGATGCGAGGCACATCAGCTGCTGCCTGCTGAGCTGCACCCACCGGCCGGCGCCATCAGCGTGCTGCATGCCTCGTCGATTCCACCGACGCTCACCTCACCTGCTGACCACACAGGGCGCACGTAGGCGCCAGGGGTTTCAGTTCCTTGCTTCGTCCCGCGAGCCTACCGATAGGACCGGTCCGTCCCCATCACGATCCTAACATAAGTAGGAAGAATCAGCTTCGTATCTTAGGCAGGGTGCTAATGTCTGCTGATTGGCTGATTGGTTACTATTAAAATGGTAGCAAAAGACCAATCTCATCATAATTTGTTAATCCTTGATTCTGGAGAAACTCCTAAAGTGAAAAGGAGCAGAGAATTTCGTTTTGATCTTTCTTGCTTGAAGAACCCTGAGTTCCTTCCTCTGGTTAAGCAGATTTAGGGGAAAACATGTGAATAGTTTGGACCGTACTGATATCCAAAATATGTTAAGCTTAAACGCTTAAAAACATTTTAAAGGGCTGGGAATTAAAAATGAGTTGTTAGCTCTGGTGTTGAATATATAAGCAAATTCGAAATAATAACTGGTATAGCATGATCATACAAACAGTAATTACAACAATCGTGCAAACTAACAAAAGACATGAACATATTATGTCGAAATATGATAAACCGATCACATCTACTCTAAACGCTAGAACTAGAAACTCTAGCAATATTTGATAGAGAGAAGACAAAATCACATTACGGTGCAGCGTGAGCAGTAGCGGTGGTGGTAGCAGTGTTGACGTTGTCTCCACCGGCGGAGGGTCATGGAGACCATCTCGCACTAGTGGAAAAATAGGCTTTAGTCCCGGTTGTGCAACCGGGACTAAATACCCAAGACTAAAAGCCCCCCCTCCCCTTTAGTCCCGGTTGCAGGATTTTCCACTCCGTTTTTTTTCAATTTTTCAGATTTACTATTATTTTAGTTATTTGCATAGTTTAGTCTCTAACTACAACTAACTCTAGTCAAATTACTTACTCGTGGTCAAACTTCCCACTCGGTCACCCATCCTCCCACTACTCTACCACTAGCACGCTTAACTTCCTAGTTCCATCCCGTCCCGCATCCAACTGCTTCGCGCGCATGTATGTGATACTAGTATCATATCAATCCTATTAACATGTTGGTGGATGTCACATTTCTTTATTGTTTGAATTTCAAATAATTATTTTAATAAACAAAAGTAATGATGTAATAATAATCTTGAATAAATAAATAAACATTAAATTTTTAATTTGTATTATTTCTAATTTTTTAAATTTTTTAGTTTTTTAAATATTTATTTTTTGCCAAACCAAAACCTAAAAATTTC
This sequence comes from Lolium rigidum, assembly GCF_022539505.1. NCBI lineage: Eukaryota > Viridiplantae > Streptophyta > Magnoliopsida > Poales > Poaceae > Lolium > Lolium rigidum. Next base: position 94,443,487 of record NC_061512.1, on the reverse strand, counting down.
AAAATCTAAAAATTGGGTAAAAGTAATAGTAATATTTTTTAATCTTTTCTAAATATTAATATAATTTTTTTGAAAAATAAAAAAATTTAAAATCCATAATTTATAGCAAAAACTAAAATCTACCTGCTTTCATATTTTCATTTGGAATTTTGAGAATCTAAAAATTGGCTAACGGGGTAAACCCTGGTGAATTCGGATGTAACTTTTTTCCCACGATGATTTTGATATATTATACGTTTTTTTCCAAAGTCGTATGCAAAAGTTAATGTGGTTTTACCATTTTTCAAACCTTTTTTGCAAAAAAGTGAAAATTTGAATTTCTTAATTTTCCCTAATAGTAGGTTGCGTAACATACAGGAATCTCAAAAGATTTTATTTTTTGAATTTTCTATCATTTTCATTTCTATTTTACAGAGTTAAAAAGGCGATCCACGACGGGGGGGGGGGGGGGTTGAAAGGTGTAACATCCCAAATTTTAAAACAAAGAAGAAAATGAATGTCCCTTTTTCCAAATTTTGGAGCCAACAAAAACTTGGTTTAATTTTAAAAAGGGTGCATAGTGTGAATGCATGTATGTTGTACTTTTGCCATGATTGTTGTGTGAAGTGTTTGGAAAGGTTTCTAAACCCTAAACCTTGCACTTTGGAGTCAAAAAGAAACAAAGCAAAAGAAAAATAAAATAAAAGAAAAGCATATGTGAGCTTTCGCCATATTTGCAAATCTTGACCTAGGCCATGATTACTTTGTGTAAATGGTTTGAAAACATTTCTAAACTCAAAAGAATACAATTTGAGTCAAAGAAAAGCAAAACAAATAAAAAGAAAATCAAAAACCAAGTCACATATGATAATGGTCATATGTGGCAATTTTAACATGATACCCACTTTGGACCCCTGTGGTTAATCTTTTCTAGACTAAACTTTCTCATTTCTTTGCACCTCATCCAAGAGCACATCAAGGTGATCACTTTGGAGCTTGCCAACCTTGCATAAGTACTTTCAAATTCTTATAAATTACATTCAAAGTGGCAACTTTGAAACAGATTCTAGATCATCCCCAATTTTGATTTTCACAAAACTTTTCCAAATTTCAAACCAAGACCACCAGGAGATGCCAAACATTATTAGACTCACACCCAAGAATTTTTTTGGCAAAAATTTAAAATAAATGTTCATGCGGCCATTTCATCAAACACATGGTGTGCACCATTTGACTATGTGCATACATCCTTTTATCCTTTGGATTTTTGCCTAATCAGAGCTCATTTGTGATCATCATTGTCCTTTTACATCCCCTGTACCAAGCCATGCACTTGCCCCACTGTTCCAAGGAGAGATTTTGACCAAACCTTGCTCATGTCATGCTCATGCCACTCCACCATGCCAACTCCTATCCTCTCACCTCTGGCCTACATCATCATGTCCTGGAGACTCCTCTCACTCCCCTGCACCTGCTCATGCCAGCCATTGGCCAACGAGAGGCTTGCCCAGGTCAGCACCAGCCACGCCCATGTCAGCCCAGGGACACCATGATGCGCATGGACACGCCCCAGAGCGCGCCAGAGCGCCACGGTGCCCCGTTGACCTAGCCCTCGCCTCGCCGTCAGCGCTCGCCAGTAGCATCGCCACGACACCAGCTAGCCGCCAGACACCTCCTCTCTCGCTCCCCTGCCCTGTCGCCGTCGCCATCATCCACGACCTCCGCCACGGTACTGCAAGGACGACGACATCGCCCGCACGCTCCCGTCCACCAATCTCTGCGCCAAGAGTACCGTGATGATCGCCATGAAATTGTGAACAGCGCTGCGTACTCGCCCACGCCTTTGAGCTGCGGTAGCACCGCCACCACCATCGCCAAGCCCGTGCCCCGCAGCACCTCGTCGCCCCTATAAATAGAGGCCTCCCCTGCACGAACTCCTCACACCATCTCAGTCCCCTCTCTTCACTGAGCACCGTAGCACACTCACCCGTCCCAATTTCTTCCTGGTTCGCCGGATTGGCCGGAGCCCGCCGCGGCAGTGGCCAGAAGGAGGCGACGACTCCGACCACCTCAGCCCCTCCCTCGACATTCGCTGAGCTCGCCGTCGCCTTCCACGCCGATCGCCCGCCTCGTCGAGCCTCGCTGGAGCGCCGGTAGTCGACCCTCTCCGCCGCGGCCAGGGTTTGCTCTCGCCGTCGGGGACGACGAGCCTCGGCCGTCGATCCCCTTTCTAATCCTACGACCCCCTTTCAAACATACCGATTCCGTGTCGATGAGCCACTGACGCGTGGGACCTATTGTTAGGCGGCCCGCGTGTGCGAGACGCACTGCTGGGACGGCCTTCTCCCTTTCTCTCTCGCTGGCCCGTTTAGTTTCCCGCCGAAACCCACCTGTTTGAATTTCGTTTATTTGTTTAAACCAAATTTGAATACTGGTGCTTGATTCAAGATTCAATAAAACAAAATCTACTAAGCCAAAATTGATAAATTTTATATTTCTGGAAAGCTTATGAAATTCTCTAGCAAACCCCACTGGTCTCAACCTTTGTTTCATTATAGATTAATTGCAACAAAAATAACAAGGAGGTACCTTTTCAAAATTGAAACATTTGTTAAAAATCAACCATAATGAATTTTGAGTTGATTCCAACTCTCGAAAATCACATGTCATATTTTCTTTCTGAATATGCAAAAATATAACATAGTGTTTTCATATGATCATGGGCTAGATTCAAATAATGTCTATGTAGCCATTTCTAGCTCATTTAAATTATTTCAAAAATGGTATTTAAAACCTATGAGGTGTAGCATCTCATTTAAATCACATTCCCAAGTAATTCAAGGTGAGGTGATGACATTAGTCTTCATGACCCCATATGTTATTACTTGAGAATATTAAATCTTTGCCAAAGTAGTATTTAAATTGTATGAGATAAAGTATCTCATTTAAATCATTTTCCAAAATGGATAAATATGAAGTGGTGACTTTGGTCCCCATGATTTCATATTCTAGTATTTGAGGAAATTAAATCTTAGTAATTTTCAATGAGAGGAAATGATTTTCCTAACACTAAATAAGAAAACCCTAGTATGATGTTGAGTGATGATTGTGATGATGATAGATCATCTTGAGTGAGCCATTAAGGCTAAGTAGTCTCCTTAAGTATTGTTTGGTGATTGTTACCTCGTATCCGTTTATAGACGCTAGTACCGAAGGCTACGAGGAGGAGGAAGTCTTCTACGAAGAAGAAGAGGAACACTTTGATCAATACACCAACCAAGGCAAGCTATTACCAATACAAGATATTACTATGAGCAAGCTCTACTAGAGCAAGCCACCCTTGCAATATTCTTTTATTTAAGGATTTATCCAAGCCCAAGTTTTTATCTTGCAATCATTTACTTTGTTTACCAAAGCTTTTTCTTATAATTGATATTGGTCTAGAGATATAATACTACAAGAGCTTCAAGCTTAGCCTAGAGAGCAAAAACTTAGTTAGCACCCCTCATGATTAGTTGCTAGTGCTAAAACTAAAATGGCCTACTCTAGATGGGAACTTGTGAATCAAAATGACTTTGAAAACCTTGGAATGATGAGTCATTCTATTGAAAGTTTTTGAAGGTGAATATGAACTTTGGTGAACAATGTGACTCTTTGACAAAAACTGATGGTTGGGTTCGGATGCGATACCATTCCAATTATTAAGTACCCCGACAATACCTGAATCTGGGTAGGGCTTAACTGGAAATTTATGTATTTTAGTATGGGTTCCCTCTGAACAAGCGTCATAGGGGTTATGCCGAGGCTGCCTCCGTGAAAAGTGAAATGATGTGAAATGAGGTGAATGTCCGACCCAAGCCCTTTGCAGTTCCCAGGATGGCGGTTTGCCATGGCTGGGAGGCCAAACTCATAGGGAGAGGTGCATGTACTAGGGTATGTAAATGAAAGGTTATGATTGGTAGTCCGCACACTGAGTGTGATAAATCAGGGCCAGTTACCCCCGATGGATTATTGCACATATTATGGCACAAGTGTACGACCTCTGTAGAGTGTTAAACTATTCGAATAGCCGCGTCCACGGTCATGGACAGTTGGAAAGGCCATACTGTTCCGTCATCAGACAATTTTCAAAAATGTGACATGTGACTGGTGACTTGTGACTTGAACTTGAAAGGTGAACTTGACTTGACTACCACCAAGTTGTGGGAATGACACTAATGTTCCCACTTGAGTAAGAGTGTTTGACAAATAAAGAGTCTTTGACTAGTAAGTGTTTATGAAATAAAACTAGCTTTGTGCAAATAAACCTAGAAGCTTAGAACCATGATTAGAGCTACTAGTACTTCTATTAGTGGTAGTTTGCGAGTACTTTAAAGTACTCATGGCTTTGTCCCTGGCTATTCAAATGGCCAGACTATGAAGAAGAGAACCAGTACCAGGAGGATGGACAGCAGGACGTCTATGATAACTAGGACTACCTCCTGACGTCAAGCGTTGCCTGTGGAACAGATGGACCGCTACTACGTTTCTTCCGCTGTGTGTTTTGTAATTGATCCTTAGATCAACTGTTGTTGTAAGACTTGGATCATGAGATCCTTTGTTGTAAGACGATTATGGTTTGTAATGAATGATGTTCTGTGATGTCAATCTATTATGTCTCGCAAAAACAATATTCCTGGGATTGCGATGTATGGCATAATAGGCATCTGGAATGAAAAATCCGGGTGTCGACAAGTTGGTATCAGAGCCATTGTTTGACCTTAGGAGGCCCTAGTTAGAATGGACGTCTGAAAAACTTAGTTTCAAAACAAATGAAGTGAATAGTTATGCAAACTTATTCTCACTCTTATCCCTAAGATCTTTTCAAAATGAGAAATCCATGCTCTACTTTTCCTTGTAATTCTACATAAAATTTTGCACACTTGACCACTTCACTAACTTACTCATCCTAAATGGTTCACAGATGGAGTACAACTACGAGTTCTATCAGCTTGACCACGAAGGAGACCTAATGTTCAAGAAGGATTTGACACAACTAGTTGAATATCTAGGACGCCCGTATCCCGAGTTCTTTGGAGTGCCACTCAATAATCAGTCGGGAAGACAACCTCAGTGGGAAGTTACTGCAGATCTGAGAGGAAAGCTGGGAGCCCCAATTTGGGAAACCATATGGTTTTCTGTGAGGGGGGACAATTGGAGGATGGAATAGCCAAGGCCATGCAAGAAGCAATTGCCCGTCTGTGTGGACATAATGTGAACAAGCTCAAGAATACTCGCTTCTTTTACTACCCAAGACATGACCCCATGGGAAGGCTAATAACCATGCCACCGCACCCGGAGATGAACCACTATGTTGCATACCTGGACTTCATGTTGTACAAGACCCGCAAGGAGTTGGACAACGCCCGCGCCTTTCGCCAAGCACATTACCCATGAAGAACGAGAACCCACCATTCCGAAGGAAGAGTAGTATCACTAGAGCACTGGCGTAGGTGTGAGTTTGTATCAGTCCCCTATGTATCGTAGAACGAGGAAATGGTTCTTAAAACCATTGGTGTGTTAGTTTGTAACGTGAGTTGTTTGGAATGAATTAAAAAGTGTTGTTGGTTTTTACCACCTCAGCACTACTCAAGTTTTGAAACTATTTAAACTTTAAACCAAACAAACCATAGAAAATTCCCTCTTATCTTATGATCTACCTCAATGTTCAGATGGCCCCTCCAACCCGCAGCACCAACCAAGATGCAATGCTGCAGATGCTACAAATGATGATGGCAGATAGAGAAGTCGAAAGAGCTGAGCGGCAAGCCAACCTTGTCGTACTGCAGCAGCTAGCCCAGAACAACCAAGGACATGGACATCAGGATCATCCTGGATCCAAGCTGAAGAATTTCCAGAATACTAATCCCCCAATGTTTAGCAAGACGGATGAGCCCTTAGATGCAGATGACTGGCTCCAATCAATGGAGAACAACATGGAAGTTGCAGGAGTTGAAGCTGCGGAGAAAGTACTATTTGCCACCCACTACTTGTCAGGACCTGCCAGAGCCGGGTGGAACAGTACCCGTGCAATGAATGCCGGACAAATGATGATCTGGAAAGACTTCAAGCTCAAGTTCAGCAGATACCATGTGCCCCCGGGTCTGATTAAGAAGATGAGGGATGAGTTCCGCGAACTCAAACAAGGAAGGATGTCCATGGTGGAATACCATGACAGGTTCCTTACTCTGTCTAGGTATGCCCCTGATGAGACCAACACTAACAATAAGAAGAAGGAAAGATTCCTGAATGGACTGCATGACGAGATGCAGACAATGTTAGTGAACATTCCGTTTGCTGACCTGGAAGCCCTCGTTGACTCTGCCATCCAGATGGAAGGGAAGCTTCACCAAGCCAATGAGAACCGCAAGCGCAGAATGATGCATCAGAATGGATCCAACCATGCATAGAAGTACCACACCAGTTCACCTGCAGGATTTGCACCAACATACAACAAGCCACCTGTTCCGACGTTCCGTCCAAACTTCACCAACAACAATGGAGGACACCCGAAGCCCGGAAGCAACAACATAAACAACCACAACAACAACAACAACAACAACAACAACAACAACAACAACAACAACAACAACAACAACAACAACAACAACAACAACAACAACAACAACAACAACAACAACAACAACAACAACAACAACAACAACAACAACAACAACAACAACAACAACAACAACAACAACAACAACAACAACAACAACAACAACAACAACAACAACAACAACAACAACAACAACAACAACAACAACAACAACAACAACAACAACAACAACAACAACAACAACAACAACAACAACAACAACAACAACAACAACAACACTGCCCCAAGGACTGGAAGCAATGTTGTACCCATTGCCCCAAAGGGCAAGTCAACTGTGACTTGTTATGAATGTGGAGTTACTAGTCATTACTCCAATGAGTGCCCCAAGAAAATGGCCAAGATAGCCCCAATACCACTGCACCTGCCCAGCAACAGCGCCGTGTCTCAACTGGAAGGACCCGAACAACCGCAACGGTTGTCTCTACCGCATGAGTGCAACAGAAGCCCAGGAAGCACCCAATGCCATGGTATGTTTTCCTGTTACCAATTTGCCCAATCTCTCTTAGGATCCAAAATTTTCTTAAATCTCGGGACGAGATTTTTTTTAAGGGGGAAAGGTTTGTAACATCCCAAATTTTAAAACAAAGACGAAAATGAATTTCCCTTTTTCCAAATTTTGGAGCCAACAAAAACTTGGTTTGATTTTAAAAAGGGTGCATAGTGTGAATGCATGTATGTTGTACTTTTGCCATGATTGTTGTGTGAAGTGTTTGGAAAGGTTCCTAAACCCTAAACCTTGCACTTTGGAGTCCAAAAGAAACAAAGCAAAATAAAAATAAAATAAAAGAAAAAGCATATGTGAGCTTTGGCCATATTTGCAAATCTTGACCTAGGCCATGATTATTTTGTGTAAATGGTTTGAAAACATTTCTAAACTCAAAAGAATACAATTTGAGTCAAAGAAAAGCAAAACAAATAAAAAGAAAATCAAAAACCAAGTCACATTTGATAATGGTCATATGTGACAATTTTAACATGATACCCACTTTGGACCCCTGTGGTTAATCTTTTCTAAACTAAACTTTCTCATTTCTTTGCACCTCATCCAAGAGCACATCAGGTGATCACTTTGGAGCTTGCCAACCTTGCAGAAGTACTTTCAAATTCTTATAAATGACATTCAAAGTGGCAACTTTGAAACAGATTCTAGATCATCCCCAATTTTGATTTTCACAAAACTTTTCCAAATTTCAAACCAAGACCACCAGGAGATGCCAAACATTATTAGACTCACACCCAAGAATTTTTTTGGCAAAATTCAAAATAAATGTTCATGCGGCCATTTCATCAAACACATGGTATGCACCATTTGACTATGTGCATACATCCTTTTATCCTTTGGATTTTTGCCTAAACCAGAGCTCATTTGTGATCATCATTGTCCTTTTACATCCCCTAGACCAAACCATGCACTTGCCCCACTATTCCAAGGAGAGATTTTGACCAAACCTTGCTCATGTCATGCTCATGCCACTCCACCATGCCAACTCCTATCCTCTCACCTCTGGCCTACATCATCATGTCCTGGAGACTCCTCTCACTCCCCTGCACCTGCTCATGCCAGCCATTGGCCAAGGAGAGGCTTGCCCAGGTCAGTACCAGACACGCCCATGTCAGCCCAGGGACGCCATGATGCGCATGGAAACGCCCCAGAGCGCGCCAGAGCGCCACGGTGCCCCGTTGACCTAGCCCTCGCCTCGCCGTCAGCGCTCGCCAGTAGCATCGCCACGACACCAGCTAGCCGCCAGACACCTCCTCTCTCGCTCCCCTGCCCTGTCGCCGTCGCCATCATCCACGACCTCCGCCACGGTACTGCAAGGACGACAACGTCGCCCGCACGCTCCCGTCCACCAATCTCTGCGCCAAGAGTACCGTGACGATCGCCATGACATTGTGAACAGCGTTGCGTCCTCGCCCACGCCTTTGAGCTGCGGTAGCACCACCACCACCATCACCATGCCCATGCCCCGCAGCACCTCGTCGCCCCTATAAATAGAGGCCTCCCTGCACGAACTCCTCACACCATCTCACTCCCCTCTCTTCACTGAGCACCGTAGCACACTCGCCCGTCCCAATTTCTTCCTGGTTTGCCGGAATTTGGTCGGAGCCTACCGCGGCAGTGGCCAGAAGGAGGCGACGACTCTGACCACCTCAGCCCCTCCCTCGACCCTCGCTGAGCTCGCCGTCGCCTTCCACGCCGATCGCCCGCCTCGCCGCGCCTCGCCGGAGCGCCGGTAAGCCGCCGTCGACCCTCTCCGCCGCGGCCAGGGTTTGCTCTCGCCGTCAGGGACGAGGAGCCTCGGCCGTCGATCCCCTTTCTAATCCTACGACCCACTTTCAAACTTACCGATTCGGTGTCGATGAGCCAGTGACGCGTGGGACCTATTGTTAGGCGGCCCGCATGTGCGAGACGCACTGCTGGCCGGCCTTCTCCCTTTCTCTCACGCTGGCCCGTTTAGTTTCCCGCCGAAGCCCACCTGTTTGAATTTCTTTTATTTGTTTAAACCAAATTTGAATACTGGTGCTTGATTCAAAATTCAATAAAACAAAATCTACTTAGCCAAAATTGATAAATTTTGTATTTCTGGAAATCTTATGAATTTCTCTAGCAAACCCCACTGGTCTCAACCTTTGGTTCATTATAGATTAGTTGCAACAAAAATAACAAGGCTGTACCTTTTCAAAATTCAAACATTTATTAAAAATCAACCATAATGAATTTTGAGTTGATTCCAACTCTCAAAAATCACATGTCATATTGTCTTTCTGAATATGCAAAAATATAACATAGTTGTTTCATATGATCATGGGCTAGATTCAAATAATGTCTATGTAGCCATTTCTAGCTCATTTAATTTATTTCAAAAATGGTATTTAAAACCTATGAGGTGTAGCATCTCATTTAAATCACATTCCCAAGTAATTCAAGGTGAGGTGATGACATTAGTCTTCATGACCCCATATGTTATTACTTGAGAATATTAAATATTTGCCAAAGTAGTATTTAAATTGTATGAGATAAAGTATCTCATTTAAATCATTTCCCCAAATGGATAAATATGAATTGGTGACTTTGGTCCCCATGATTTCATATTCTAGTATTTGAGGAAATTAAATCTTAGTAATTTTCAATGAGAGGAAATGATTTTCCTAACACTAAATAAGAAAACCCTAGTATGATGTTGAGTGATGATTGTGATGATGATAGATCATCTTGAGTGAGCCATTAAGGCTAAGTAGTCTCCTTAAGTATTGTTTGGTGATTTTTACCTCGTATCCATTTATTGACGCTAGTACCGAAGACTATGAGGAGGAGGAAGTCTTCTACGAAGAAGAAGAGGAACACTTTGATCAATACACCAAACAAGGCAAGCTATTACCAATACAAGATATTACTATGAGCAAGCTCTACTAGAGCAAGCCACCCTTGCAATATTCTTTTATTTAAGGATTTATCCAAGCCCAAGTTTTTATCTTGCAATCATTTACTTTCTTTACCAAAGCTTTTTCTTATAATTGATATTGGTCTAGAGATAGAATACTACAAGAGATTCAAACTTAACCTAGAGAGCAAAAACTTAGTTAGCACCCCTCATAGGGGTTATGCCGAGGCTGCCTCCGTGAAATGAGGTGAATGTCCGACCCAAGCCCTTTGCAGTTCCCAGGATGGCGGTTTGCCATGGCTGGGAGGCCAAACTCATAGGGAGAGGTGCATGTACTAGGGTATGTAAATGAAAGGTTATGATTGGTAGTCCGTAGACTGAGTGTGATAAATCAGGGCCAGTTACCCCCGACGGATTATTGCAAATATTATGGCACAAGTGTACGACCTCTGTAGAGTGTTAAACTATTCGAATAGCCGCGTCCACGGTCATGGACATTTGGAAAGGCCATACTGTTCCGTCATCAGACAATTTTCAAAAATGTGACATGTGACTGGTGACTTGTGACTTGAACTTGAAAGGTGAACTTGACTTGACTACCACCAAGTTGTGGGAATGACACTAATGTTCCCACTTGAGTAAGAGTGTTTGACAAATAAAGAGTCTTTGACTAGTAAGTGTTTATGAAATAAAACTGGCTTTGTGCAAATAAAGCTAGAAGCTTAGAACCATGATTAGAGCTACTAGTACTTCTATTAGTGGTAGTTTGTGATGTCTACGGGTGCTTCTATTCTTGTAGACAGTGTTGGGCCTCCAAGAGCAGAGGTTTGTAGAACAGTAGCAAGTTTCCCTTAAGTGGATCACCCAAGGTTTATCGAACTCAGGGAGGAAGAGGTCAAAGATATCCCTCTCAAGCAACCCTGCAATCACGATACAAGAAGTCTCTTGTGTCCCCAACACACCTAATACACTTGTCAGATGTATAGGTGCACTAGTTCGACGAAGAGATAGTGAAATACAAGTAATATGGATGGATATGAGTGGTAATAACAATCTGAATAAAATATGGCAGCAAGCAAACATGCAAGAGAACAGTAAATAAATGGAGTTTCGATGCTTAGAAACAAGGCCTAGGGATCATACTTTCACTAGTGGACACTCTCAACATTGATCACATAATAAAACCACTCTACACTCTCTTGTTGGATGATGAACACCACTAATTGTGTAGGGCTACAAGAGCACCTCAATGCCGGAGTTAACAAGCTCCACAACATTCAATGTTCATATTTAAATAACCTTAGAGTGCATGATAGATCATTGCAATTACACCAAGTACTAACATAGCATGCACACTGTCACCATCACACTATGAAGGAGGAATAGATCACATCAATACTATCATAGCAATAGTTAACTTCATAATCTACAAGAGATCACAATCATAACCTACGCCAAGTACTACACGATGCACACACTGTCACCATTACACCGTGGAGGAGGAATAGAGTACTTTAATAACATCACTAGAGTAACACATAGATGAATAGTGATACAAAACTCATATGAATCTCAATCATGTAAGGCAGCTCATGAGATCATTGTATTGAAGTACATAGGAGAGAGATTAACCACATAGCTACCGGTACAGCCCTTAGCCTCGATGGAGAACTACTCCCTCCTCATGGGAGACAAGCAGCGTTGATGGAGATGGCGGTGGTGTTGATGGAGGAGCCTTCCGGGGCACTTCCCCGTCCCGGCGGCGTGCCGGAACAGAGACTCCTGTCCCCCAGATCTTGGCTTCGCGATGGCGGCGGCTCTGGAAGGTTTCTCGTACCGTGGCTTTTCCGTATCGAAGATTTAGGTCAGGGATCTTTAAATAGGCGAAGAGGTGGAGTCCGAGGGCTGACGAGGCGACGACACAACAGGGGTGCGCGACCCCCCCCTCTGGCCGCGCCAGGGTGTTGTGTGGGGCCCCCAGGGCTCCCCTCCGGCGGCTCTCGGGTGTTCTGGAAGCTTCGTCCAATTATAAGACTCTGGGCGTTGATTTCGTCCAATTCCGAGAATATTTCCTTACTAGGATTTCGGAACCAAAAACAGCAGAACAAAGAATCGACCCTTCGGCATCTCGTCAATAGGTTAATTCCGGAAAATGCATAAATATGACATATAATGTGTATAAAACATGTGAGTATCATCATAAAATTAGCATGGAACATAAGAAATTATAGATACGTTTGAGACGTATCAAGCATCCCCAAGCTTAGTTCCTACTCGCCCTCGAGTAGGTAAACGATAACAAAGATAATTTCTTAAGTGACATGCTATCATAATCTTAATCAATACAATTGTAAAGCATATGAGATGAATGCAGTGATTCAAAGCAATGGTAAAGACAATGAGTAAACAACTGAACCATATAGCAAAGACTTTTCATGAATAGTACTTTCAAGACAAGCATCAATAAGACTTGCATAAGAGTTACTCATAAAGCAATAAATTCAAAGTAAAGGTATTGAAGCAACACAAAGGAAGATTAAGTTTCAGCGGTTGCTTTCAACTTCAACATGTATATCTCATGGATAATTGTCAACACAAAGCAATATAACAAGTGCAATAAGTAAACATGTAAGAATCAATGCACACAGTTGATACAAGTGTTTGCTTCTAAGATAGAAGGAATAGGCAAACTGACTCAACAATAAAGTAGAAGAAAGGCCCTTCGTAGAGGGAAGCATTGATTACTATATTTGTGCTAGAGCTTTTCATTTTGAAAACAAGAAACAATTTTGTCAACGGTAGTAATAAAGCATATGTGTTATGTATAAAACATCTTATAAGTTGCAAGCCTCATGCATAGTATACTAATAGTGCTCGCACCTTGTCCTAATTAGCTTGGATTAACACGGATTATCATTGCATAGCATATGTTTCAACCAAGTGTCGCAAAGGGGTACCTCTATGCCGCATGTACAAAGGTCTAAGGAGAAAGCTCGCATTGGATTTCTCGCTTTTGATTATTCTCAACTTAGACATCCATACCGGGACAACATAGACAACGGATAATGGACTCCTCTTTAATGCATAAGCATTCAACAACGAGTTAATATTCTCATAAGAGATTGAGGATTGATTGTCCACACTGAAACTTCCACCATGAATCATGGCTTTAGTTAGCGGTCCAATGTTCTTCTCTAACAAGTATGCATACTCAAACCATATGATCATGAAAATCGCTCTTACTTCGGACAAGACGAACATGCATAGCAACTCACATGATATTCAACAAAGGTAAAGTTGATGGCGTCCCCAGAAACATGGTTACCGCTCAACAAGCAACTTATTAAGAAATAAGACACATAAGTACATATTCTTCACCATAATAGTTTTTAAGGGTATTTGTCCCATGAGCTATATATTGTAAAGGCAAAGAATAGAATTTTAAAGGTAGCACTCATGTAATTTACTTTGTAATGGCGGAGAAATACCATGTGGTAGGTAGGTATGGTGGACACAAATGGCATGGTTATTGGCTCAAGGATTTGGATGCATGAGAAGAATTCCTCTCAATACAAGGCTAGGCTAGCAAGGTTGTTTGAAGCAAACTCAAGTATAAAAGGTGCAGCAAAGCTTACATATGAACATATTGTAACTATTATAAGACTTTATATTGTCTCCTTGTTATTCACACACCTCAACCAGAAAATATCTAGACTCTAGAGATCAATCATGCAAACCAAATTTTAACAAGCTCTATGTAGTTATTCATTAATGAGTACAAGGTACATGATGCAAGAGCTTAAACATGATCTATATGAGCACAACATCTTCCAAGTATCACATTATTCAATACATTATACCATTTACCACATGCGGCATTTTCTGTTTCCAACCATATAACAATGAACGAAGCAGTTTCAACCTTCGCCATGAACATTAAAAATAAAGCTAAGAACACATGTGTTCATATGAACCAGCGGAGCGTGTCTCTCTCCCACACAAGTATTTATTCAGAGAACGAAAATAACAAAACAAAAATAAAAACACACAGACGCTCCAAGTAAAGTACATAAGATGTGACCGAATAAAAATATAGTTTCAAGAGAAGAAACCTGATAATTTGTCGATGAAGAAGGGGATGCCTTGGGCATCCCCAAGCTTAGATGCTTGAGTCTTCTTGAAATATGCAGGGATGAACCATGGGGGCATCCCCAAGCTTATACTTTTCACTCTTCTTGATCATATTGTATCATCCTCCTCTCTTGACCCTTGAAAACTTCCTCCACACCAAACTCGAAATAAACTCATTAGAGGGTTAGTGCATAATTAAAAATTCACATGTTAAGAGGTGACACAATCATTTCTAACACTTCTGGACATTGCTCAAAGCTACTGGAAGGTAATTGAACAAACAAATCCATCCAACACAGCAAAAGAGGCAATGCGAAATAAAAGGCAGAATCTGTCAAAACAGAACAGTCCGTAAAGACGAATTTTAAAGAGGCACCAGACTTGCTCAGATGAAAATGCTCAAATTGAATGAAAGTTGCGTACATATCTGGGGATCACGCACGTAAATTGGCAAATTTTTCTGAGTTACCTACAGAGGATCATACCCAAATTCGTGACAGCAAGAAATCTGTTTCTGCGCAGTAATCCAAATCTAGTATTGACTTTACTATCAAAGACTTTACTTGGCACAACAATGCAATAAAATAAAGATAAGGAGAGGTTGCTACAGTAGTAAACAACTTCCAAGACTCAAATATAAAACAAAAGTGCAGAAGTAAAATAAACACATGGGTTATCTCCCAAGAAGTGCTTTCTTTATAGCCATTCAGATGGGCTCAGCAATTTTAATGATGCACTCGCAAGAAATAAGAGTTGAAGTAAAAGAGAGCATCAAGAAGCAAATTCAAAACAAATTTAAGCCTAACATGCTTCCTATGAAAAGGAATCTTGTAAATAAACAAATTCATGAAGCATAATGCAACAAGCATAGAAAGATAAAACAAGTGTAACTTCAAAAATTTCAGCATATAGAGAGGTGTTTTAGTAACATGAAAATTTCTACAACCATATTTTCCTCTCTCATAATAACTTTAAGTAGCATCATGAGCAAACTCAACAATATAACTATCAAATGAAACATTCTTATCATGAGTCTCATGCATAAAATTATTACTACTCCCAACATAAGCATAGTCAATTTTATTAGTAATAGTGGGAGCAAATTCATCAAAGTGGCTATCATCAAATATAGGAGGCATATTGTAATCATAATCAAATTTACTCTCCATAGTAGGCGGCACCAAAAGACCACTATCATTATAATCATCATAAATAGGAGGCAAAGTATCATCAACGAAAATTTTCTCCTCAATGCTTGGGGGACTAAAAATATCATGCTCATCAAAACCAGCTTCCCCAAGCTTAGAACTTTCTATATCATTATCAACAATGGTGTTCAAAGCGTTCATACTAATATTACTACCAGCATGCAAATAAGGTTCCATAGGTTTTTTAATTTTCGCATCAAACAATCCATGTCTTAACTCAGGAAATAGAACAAAAAGCTCATTGTTGTCCATTATTCCTAACTAGTGTAAACAAGAAACAAAAAGATGCAATTGCAGGATCTAAAGGAAATAGCTTCGAGCACACACACAACGGCACCAGAAAAGTACTTAGTTACCTGGGACCGGAGTATGAGTGCCTTTTACCTTTCCTCCCCGGCAACGGCGCCAGAAAAGTGCTTGATGTCTACGGGTGCTTCTATTCTTGTAGACAATGTTGGGCCTTGATACGTCTCCGACGTATCGATAATTTCTTATGTTCCATGCCATATTATTGATGATACCTACATGTTTTATGCACACTTTATGTCATATTCATGCATTTTCTGGAACTAACCTATTAACAAGATGCCGAAGAGCCAGTTGTTGTTTTCGCTGTTTTTGGTTTCAGAAATCCTAGTAACGAAATATTCTCGGAATTGGACGAAATCAAAACCCAGGGTCCTATTTTGCCACGAAGCTTCCGGAAGACCAAAGAGGAGTCGAAGTGGGGCCACGAGGGGCCGCCACCATAGGGCGGCGCGGCCCAGTCCCTGGTCGCGCCGACCTATGGTGTGGGGCCCTCGTGTGGCCCCCCACGTTGCCCTTCCGCCTACTTAAAGCCTCCGTCGTGAAACCCCTGATGCGAAGAATCACGATACGGAAAACCTTACTGAGACGCCGCCGCCGCCAATCCCATCTCGGGGGATTCTGGAGATCTCCTCCGGCACCCTGCCGGAGAGGGGATTCATCTCCCGGAGGACTCTACACCGCCATGGTCGCCTCCGGAGTGATGAGTGAGTAGTTCACCCCTGGACTATGGGTCCATAGCAGTAGCTAGATGGTTGTCTTCTCCTCATTGTGCTTCATTGTTGGATCTTGTGAGCTGCCTAACATGATCAAGATCATCTATCCGTAATGCTATATGTTGTGTTTGTCGGGATCCGATGGATAGAGAATACCATGTTATGTTAATTATCAAGTTATTACCTATGTGTTGTTTATGATCTTGCATGCTCTCCGTTATTAGTAGAGGCTCGGCCAAGTTGATGCTAGTAACTCCAAGAGGGAGTATTTATGCTCGATAGTGGGTTCATGCCCGCATTGATATCCGGGGAGTGACGAGAAACCCCTAAGGTTGTGTTGTGCTGTTGCCACTAGGGATAAAACATTGATGCTATGTCCGAGGATGTAGTTATTGATTACATTACGCACCATACTTAATGCAATTGTCTCGTTGTTAGCAACTTAATACCGGAAGGGGTTCGGATGGTAACCTCGAAGGTGGACTTTTAGGCATAGATGCGATTGGATGGCGGTCTATGTACTTTGTCGTAATGCCCAATTAAATCTCACTCGTACTTATCATGACATGTATGTGCATTGTTATGCCCTCTCTATTTGTCAATTGCCCGACTGTAATTTGTTCACCCAACATGCTTTTATCTTATGGGAGAGACACCTCTAGTGAACTGTGGACCCCGGTCCATTCTTTAATACTGAAATACAAATCTACTGCAATACTTGTTCTTTACTGTTTTCTTGCAAATAATCATCTTCCACACAATACGGTTAATCCTTTGTTACAACAAGCCGGTGAGATTGACAACCTCGCTGTTTCGTTGGGGCAAAGTACTTTGGTTGTGTTGTGCAGGTTCCACGTTGGCGCCGGAATCTCTGGTGTTGCGCCGCACTACATCCCGCCGCCATCAACCTTCAACGTGCTTCTTGGCTCCTCCTGGTTCGATAAACCTTGGTTTCTTTCGAGGGAAAACTTGCTGCTGTGCGCATCATACCTTCCTCTTGGGGTTCCCAACGAACGTGTGAAATACACGCCATCGGGCCTCCAAGAGCGGAGGTTTGTAGAACAGCGAGCAAGTTTCCCTTAAGTGGATCACCCAAGGTTTATCGAACTCGGGAGGAAGAGGTCAAAGATATCCCTCTCAAGCAACCCTGCAATCACGATACAAGAAGTCTCTTGTGTCCCCAACACACCTAATACACTTGTCAGATGTATAGGTGCACTAGTTCGGCGAAGAGATAGTGAAATACAAGTAATATGGATGGATATGAGTGGTAATAACAATCTGAATAAAATATGGCAGCAAGCAAACATGCAAGAGAACAGTAAATAAACGGAGTTTCGATGCTTAGAAACAAGGCCTAGGGATCATACTTTCACTAGTGGACACTCTCAACATTGATCACATAATAAAACCACTCTACACTCTCTTGTTGGATGATGAACACCACTAATTGTGTAGGGCTACAAGAGCACCTCAATGCCGGAGTTAACAAGCTCCACAACATTCAATGTTCATATTTAAATAACCTTAGAGTGCATGATAGATCATTGCAATTACACCAAGTACTAACATA
Organism: Lolium rigidum; assembly: GCF_022539505.1. Lineage (NCBI taxonomy): Eukaryota > Viridiplantae > Streptophyta > Magnoliopsida > Poales > Poaceae > Lolium > Lolium rigidum. Next base: position 94,425,533 of record NC_061512.1, on the reverse strand, counting down.
GCATGCACACTCGTCACCATCACACTATGAAGGAGGAATAGATCACATCAATACTATCATAGCAATAGTTAACTTCATAATCTACAAGAGATCACAATCATAACCTACGCCAAGTACTACACGATGCACACACTTGTCACCATTACACCGTGGAGGAGGAATAGAGTACTTTAATAACATCACTAGAGTAACACATAGATGAATAGTGATACAAAACTCATATGAATCTCAATCATGTAAGGCAGCTCATGAGATCATTGTATTGAAGTACATAGGAGAGAGATTAACCACATAGCTACCGGTACAACCCTTAGCCTCGATGGAGAACTACTCCCTCCTCATGGGAGACAACAGCGTTGATGGAGATGGCGGTGGTGTTGATGGAGGAGCCTTCCGGGGGCACTTCCCCGTCCCGGCGGCGTGCCGGAACAGAGTCTCCTGTCCCCCAGATCTTGGCTTCGCGATGGCGGCGGCTCTGGAAGGTTTCTCGTACCGTGGCTTTTCCTTATCGAAGATTTAGGTCAGGGACCTTTAAATAGGCGAAGAGGCGGAGTCCGAGGGCTGACGAGGCGACGACACAACAGGGGGGCGCCCCCCCCTCTGGCCGCGCCAGGGTGTTGTGTGGGGCCCCCAGGGCTCCCCTCTGGCGGCTCTCGGGTGTTCTGGAAGCTTCGTCCAATTATAAGACTCTGGGCGTTGATTTCGTCCAATTCCGAGAATATTTCCTTACTAGGATTTCTGGAACCAAAAACAGCAGAAAACAACAACTGGCCCTTCGGCATCTCGTTAATAGGTTAGTTCCGGAAAATGCATAAATATGACATATAATGTGTATAAAACATGTGAGTATCATCATAAAAGTAGCATGGAACATAAGAAATTATAGATACGTTTGAGACGTATCGGTTTGCGAGTACTTTAAAGTACTCATGGCTTTGTCCCTGGCTATTCAAATGGCCGGACTATGAAGAAGAGAACCGAGTACCGGGAGGATGGATAGCGGGACGTCTATGATAACTAGGACTACCTCCCGACGTCAAGCGTTGCCTGTGGAACGGATGGACCGCTACTACGTTTCTTCCGTTGTGTGTTTTGTAATTGATCCTTAGATCAACTGTTGTTGTAAGACTTGGATCATGAGATCCTTTGTTGTAAGACGATTATGGTTTGTAATGAATGATGTTCTGTGATATCAATCTATTATGTCTCGCAAAAACAATATTTCTAGGATTGCGATGTATGGCATAATAGGCATCTGGAATTAAAAATTAAAAAATCCAAGTATTGACAAAAGGTGCGTGGGGAGTAAAAACCAGAAAAAACCTTTAGTCCCGGTTGGGGACACGAACCGGGACTAAAGGGTATCCTTTAGTCTCGGTTGGTAAAACCAACCGGGACTAAAGAGGCATGCACCAGCTGCAACCCACTATAGCCCTTTAGTCCCGGTTGGTGTTACCAACCGAGACTAAAGGGTACCCTTTAGTCCCGGGCCGGAGCATTAGTCTCGGTTCACCAGCAGAACCGGGACTAAAGACCCCATTAGTCCCGGGTCAAAATATTTGGGGACTAATGGGTTGGGATGGAATGTCTTTTTTCTACTAGTGTCGGGTCGCGGCCTAGTCTTCGAACAGTAAAACATAGTTATTTAGCCCGTGAAATTTACAAAATGTAGACCAATGGGAGACACACTGCTTTGTCAGCCCAGGCTAACAGTTTGCGATGAGAAATTATCCCCTCCTAATTTTGTCATCACGCTCCGCCACTGGTTGCCTCCCATCTATAGTTTGCCGAGAGGTCGTTGACGTCCGGTAAAAAGTCATAGTTGGAGAAGAAGGTTTGGGGGGCTTTAGGTTCTTGTTTAGGAGCTAGAATCTTTGGCAAGTTTTGCCTGGTTCTATGCTTATCTTCCCGGGGATAAAAAGTTCTACACTCCTAATATGTGGTCAAGTCTCGTGTGGTGGTAATATTTAAAACATATCCCTACATTAATTATTGGGAAGGTCTATACAGAGGCGATGATGCTAGGAGGCTAAGGATGCGAGATAAGAAGTTGTCTTACTCGATGTCGAGCACCTGTTAGCGGGTTTCCTACATATGAGAGGGCATCCTCTTTCCCCGTACCTTCTCTGCGTGTTGTGTGGTGTTAGAAATAAAATGTATTTCCGTTATCGCAATAATAGAAAGGGGTAGCCGGTTTTGAAAAAAGCTCCGTATCTTAGGCATACTTGAGGAAACAAGTTAGTAGAACCTATCGACGGTGCTACTATAATGTGCCAAGAAGGAGCCGGCTAAATCATACTTCTAGTTCATTTTATCATTTCGACATCAAAATTTTCCCCAAAATTTAAACTACTAATAACAAGATGACCTAGAAGTCAGATTTAGGGGCTTGCATCTCTAGGTAGTATGTCACATAGACAGGCTAGCTCATCAGAGTTTATGCTGTAAGCACAACATCCTCTTGATCGAAATGGATTCGACCTCGCCTTACTTGTGACCCAGAGTTAAGCTCAAGAGGCCTTGTATGTGGACTAGTGACTTAGAGGTACGGCTGAAGAGGCCCATATGTGGACCTCTAACTCGAGATCTTAGGGCATCTCCAATGAGGCGACACAAACGTACGCTGATCGACCGTTGCATCCGCTGTGATCGAAAATACGTCTGGGCCCTCCTCCAGCGGGGCGATGCAAAGTGACCGGGCCGTCCGCGGTGACGCAAACCTGGCCCAAATATGCACCAGGTTTGCGTCTCCGCGGATGCTCCGCGGTCACGCCGAGTGTCCACCGAAAATGACGTAGGACCCGCGCGTCAGTGGAAGGGAGGCCGATAATATTCCCGCCAGTTGTCATTCCCGGCGCGAAAATCAAAGTAGACCGGCGTGAGCAGTCCAGAAGCGATGGACATCCTCGCTGCTGCCGCCACCACCATGGATGCCGAGGTAACCCTCGGACCCGCCGCCGCCCCACACTCCCCCGTAGCCACGACCATAGCCAGCATGGAGGCTGCAGCTCTGGCGGAAGCAAAGCTGGCCACCATCGGCGGCCGGGACACAAAGTCGAAGGCAACAAAGAAGCTGTTGTCCAAGGAGGAGAAATGCATCGAGGCCACGAAGCGTCGCGGCCGGCGCAAGAGCCTGAAGGAGAGGAATGCAGCGGCCGCCAGCCAGCAAGCGTGGCAGATGCAGGTGAAAGCCGGCGTCGCGCAAGTAGGCCTCCATCCGAGCTTAGCGGATGCCTACATGCTCGCGGTTCGCCTCCGGTGTGGCGCCGGTGCAGTTCCCAAGCCCTCGCACGGAAGAGTCCCTCAAAAAAAGATGGAACTACATCAAACAAGAGACAAGCAAGTTCTACTCCGCCGTCGCACATTGCATCAACAACCCCGTTAGCGGCGCTGATGTCATATCAGTGGTAAACAAGAGACAACCATGATCATTCTATTCTATGTACATCATTCTATGTACATCATTAGCGGCGTTGGCGTGATTGCAGGTATCTCGGACCTTGGAGAGGTTCAAGGCAGTGCATAAGAAGGGCTACCATATGGTCAATTGCTGGGACAAGCTCAAGGACGCGCAAAAGTGGAGGACAAGCTTTGCGGCCTACGACGAAGCTGTGAAAAATGGGACAGTGGTCAACCTCAACGGCGAAGACGACGATCATGGCCGTCAAGCCCTTCCACCTCGTCCCTGCGGCCATAAGGCTACCAAGGCTGATCTAACCCGGGAGGCACAAGCCATTGCGTTCACCCAGAGCCTGGAGAAGATGATGGCCGACAATCATGCCGCCCTTGGCTGCTAGGGATGAGAAGAGGCGTCTGGAAAAAGAGGCCGCAACTGCCATCTTCCTCAACCTCACGAAAGAGGTCATTGAGGTCAAAAGGATTGACATCGAGGCCAAAAAGGCAGACGCCGAGGCCAAATTACGTGACGCCGATGTCATGAGGATGGACGTTGAGTCCAAGACCCGTGCAGAGGACAAGGATCATGCTAGCCGACTTCAGCAGCGTCGACGACGACACCAGGGCCTGGTTCATGAAGAGGCGCGCCGAAATCCGCGCGCGAGATGCCTGATCACCGGCGCCATGCGCCCAACACCTTGGCCTCTTTTTGGACTTTTTATGCTGTTCATGGCTTGTTGTGCCCCTGATGAGGCCTAAGGGCTAGGATGTGCCCAGATCCCACGATTTTGACCAAGTTTGTGGATGAATGAGGTGGGAGAGGAAGAAGAACACAAGATCCAATACAAACACACACACACACAACCCAACACAAACCAAATTTACTCCCTTGGTAGGTTAGACCAAGCCAATAAAACCACTTCTTAGAGAGACACTTGGGTAGAATCTAACAAGTGGGAGATTGGTGTTCGAGATCTCAACTAGAACTTGGATGAGAGAGGTGATAGCCTTGAATCATCCATGAAGAGTAGAAATCCCTCAAGAGTGCCTTGATACAAAGAACATAGTTCTAGGGAGACAAAGCTCAAAGTAGTTTAAGCCTAAATCTTGTCTAACCCTAATTTGGGGAGAGGGATCAGGTACTTATAGGTCCAGATTCGTACAGGGGCATAATAGGCATTACAATAAAGTATCATGGTCCATAGATGATAAATAGACGGTCTGGATGAAGTCAACTTGGGTGGGGACGGCAGTGCCGGCCTGGGTCATCGTTGCGTCATCAGAAGGTGGGGCCGGCAGTGCCGGGGTGAGCAGGCCGGTAGTGTCGGCGTCCTGGGGCCGGCAGTGCTGGAGTGTCGAGGCCGGCAGCTCCGGTGTGTCGAGGCCGGAAGTGCCGGTCTTGAGTGATTGTCTCCGGCTGGAATCCTTCTTCTCCTTCTTCCTTGTCCAGCAGCGGGTCTCCTGCGACGTACTCCTCTCGAGGCTCGTACCTGATGACACACAATATATCGGCATGAGGTAGCATTCCATCCAATGAGGAGTTCAATGTATAGGTGGAAAGGAGCGAGTTCACCTCTTGGTGTATGGCTTTGGCCCGAGCTCGTGTCATTGGGCCACGAGGAGGGCTTGTCGGTCTTGAGGAGGAGGTGTCCAAAGGCCACCCCGTATCATCTCCCCCCCCTTGCGAGAGAGTCGTCTTCGACTCTATGTTCTCCTCATCTCCACGATAGGGTGAGAGATCCGACACATTGAATGTGTTGCTCACTAAGTACTTGGATGTTGGTATGTCAATGACGTAGGCGTTGTTGTTGATGCGCTTGAGGACCTTGAAGGGCCCATCTCCTCTTGGCTTTAGCTTGGAGTTGCGTTCATGAGGGAACCTTTCTTTCCGAAGGTGAATCCAAACAAGGTCGCCTTCTTCAAATATCCTTTCCTTCTTCTTGGCGTTGAGGCGGGTAGCTTGGCGAAGCACATGCTCTTGTATGGTTGCTCTTGTGTCTTCATGTAGTTTCTTCATGGCGGTGGCGCGCTTGTCGAAATCCATGTTCGTCCTCTCATGAAGGGGTAGTGGGAGGAGGTCGAGTGTCGTGGGCGGGTCGAAGCCGTAGACGATCATGAACGGACTCCGTGATGTTGTGGAGTGCTTGTCTCGATTGTAGGCGAACTCCGCATGGGGTAGGTACTCTTCCCATGACTTCAAGTTTTTCTTCACTAGTGTGCGTAGAAGAGTTGAGAGGCTTCGATTGACCACTTCCGTTTGTCCATCCGTTTGCGGGTGCGAAGATGATGAGAACAAGAGCTTCACTCCAAACTTTGCCATGAGCGATTTCCATAGATAACTCATAAACTTGACGTCTCGATGCGACACAATGCTTGCCGGTACTCCGTGTAGGCGAACAACTTCCCTGAAAAACAACGAAGCAATGTGTGAAGCATCATCGGTCTTATGGCATGGTATGAAATGAGCCATTTTAGAGAACCTATCAACTACCACAAAGATTGAATCATGACCATATTTGGTTCGAGGTAATCCTAGTACGAAATCCATGCTTATATCCGACCAAGGAGCATAAGGAATAGGTAACGGTGTATAAAGGCCATAGGGGTTGGAAGTGACTTAGCTTGTAAGCAAGTTGTACACCATCGACAAAGGCGTTCCACGTCGCGGTACATTCTTGGCCAATAGTAGTGAGTTGAAAGCATTGCATATGTCTTCTCTCGTCCAAAGTGTCCCATAAGACCACCATCATGCGATTCTTGTAAGAGCAAAAGGCGAAGCGACGACATTGGAATACAAAGTTTGTTGCCCTTGAACAAGAATCCTTGGTGCAAGTAGAAATCATCGATGCCCTTTTCACTAGAACACTTTGCAAAAATTGGGCCAAAGAAGGTATCGGAGGCGTATATGTCCTTGATTTCATCAAGACCCAAAACATGGAAATCCAAACGAGTGAGTAAAAGGGTGATCTTGCGGGAAAGAACATCCGCAACTACATTGTCCTTGCCCTTCTTGTATTTGATTACATACGGAAAGGACTCAATAAACTCAACCCATTTTGCATGTCTTTTGTTCAAATTGTGTTGACTTTTCAAATACTTCAAAGACTCATGGTCGGAATGAATGACAAACTCTTTTGGCCAAAGATAGTGTTTCCAAATTTCAAGAACACGAAAGAAAGCATAAACTTCCTTGTCATAAATAGGATAGTTGAGGCGTGCACCATCCAACTTCTCACTATAGTATGCCATGGGTTTCCCATCTTGCATAAGAACTCCACCAATACCGAGTCCACTCGCATCATGATACGTCTCAAACGTATCTATAATTTCTTATGTTCCATGCTACTTTTATGATGATACTCACATGTTTTATACACATTATATGTCATTATTACGCATTTTCCGGCACTAACCTATTGACGAGATGCCGAAGAGCCACTTGCTGTTTTCTGCTGTTTTTGGTTTCAGAAATCCTAGTAAGGAAATATTCTCGGAATTGGACGAAATCAACGCCCAGGGTCCTATTTTTGCACGAAGCTTGCAGAAGACCGGAGAGGAAACAAAGTGGGGCCACGGGGCGCCGCCACAGTAGGGCGGCGCGGCCAACAGGGGGCCCGCGCGACCCTATTGTGTGGGGCCCCCGTGACGCCCCTTGACTTGCCCTTCCGCCTACTTAAAGTCTTCGTCGCGAAACCCCTAGTACCGAGAGCCACGATACGGAAAACCTTCCAGAGACGCCGCCGCCGCCAATCCCATCTCGAGGGATTCACGAGATCGCCTCCGGCACCCTGCCGGAGAGGGGAATCATCTCCCGGAGGTCTCTTCATCGCCATGATCGCCTCCGGATCGATGTGTGAGTAGTCCACCCCTGGACTATGGGTCCATAGCGAGTAGCTAGATGGTTGTCTTCTCCTCATTGTGCTATCATGTTAGATCTTGTGAGCTGCCTATCATGATCAAGATCATCTATTTGTAATCCTTCATGTTGTGTTTGTTGGGATCCGATGAATATTGAATACTATGTCAAGTTGATTATCAATCTATCATATATGTTATTTATGTTCTTGCATGCTCTCCGTTGCTAGTAGAGGCTCTGGCCAAGTTGATACTTGTGAATCCAAGAGGGAGTATTTATGCTCGATAGTGGGTTCATGCCTCCATTAAATCTGGGACAGTGACAGAAAGTTCTAAGGTTGTGGATGTGTTGTTGCCACTAGGGATAAAACATCGATGCTTTGTCTAAGGATATTTGTGTTGATTACATTACGCACCATACTTAATGCAATTGTCTATTGTTTACAACTTAATACTGGAAGGGGTTCGGATGATAACCTGAAGGTGGACTTTTTAGGCATAGATGCATGCTGGATAGCGGTCTATGTACTTTGTCGTAATGCCCCGATTAAATCTCATAGTACTCATCATGATATATGTATGTGCATTGTTATGCCTTCTTTATTTGTCAATTTCCCAAGCTGTAATTTGTTCACCCAACATCCTGTTTATCTTATGGGAGAGACACCACTAGTGAAGCTGTGGACCCCGGTCCTATTCTTTACATCCGAAATACAATCTACTGCAATTGTTCTTTACTTGTTCTTCGCAAACAATCATCATCTTCCACACAATATGTTTAATCCTTTGTTTACGACAAGCCGGTGAGATTGACAACCTCACTGTTACGTTGGGGCAAAGTACTGTGATTGTGTTGTGCAGGTTCCACGTTGGCACCGGAATCCCTGGTGTTGCGCCGCACTACACTCCGCCACCAACAACCTTCAACGTGCTTCTTGACTTCTACTGGTTCGATAACCTTGGTTTCTTACTGAGGGAAACTTGTTGTTGTACGCATCACACCTTCCACTTGGGGTTCCCAACGGGCGTGAGCTTTACGCGTCATCAAGCTAAATTTCTGGCGCCGTTGCCGGGGAGATCAAGACACGCTGCAAGGGGAGTCTTCCACATCCAATCTCTTTACTTTGTTTTTGTCTTGCTTTGTTTTACTTTATTTACTGCTTTGTTTGCTCTTATATACACAAAAATTAGTTGCTAGTTTTACTTTATTTACTGTCTTGTTCTCTATATCAAAAACACAAAAAAAATTAGTTACTTGCATTTACTTTATTTAGTTTGCTTTATTTGCTACTGCTAAAATGGGTACTGTTGAGAATACTAAGTTGTGTGACTTCACTAGTACAAATAATAATGATTTCTTATGCACACCTATTGCTCCACCTGCTACTATAGCAGAATTCTTTGAAATTAAACCTGCTTTACTGAATCTTGTTATGAGAGAGCAATTTTCTGGTGTTAGTTCTGATGATGCTGCTGCCCATCTTAATAATTTTGTTGAACTATGTGAAATGCAAAAGTATAAGGATGTAGATGATCATCCAAACCTTTTATGCAGGACTGAATTTTTCTTCGCGGAACCTATTGGATTCAGATGCTGGAGGTACCTTTATGTCCATCACTTTGGGGGCGGCAACAAATCTTCTTGATGATATGATGACAAATTACTCTGAATGGCACACTAAAAGAGCTCCACAAGGTAAGAAGGTAAATTCTGTTGAAGAAACCTCCTCCTTGAGTGAGAAGATTGATGCTATTATGTCTATGCTTGTGAATGGTAGATCTAATATTGATCCTAATAATGTTCCTTTAGCTTCATTGGTTGCCCAAGAAGAACATGTTGATGTGAATTTCATTAAAAGTAATAATTTCAACAACAATGCTTATAGGAATAATTACGGTAACAACTATATGCCATATCCTTCTGCTAATGGTAATGGTTATGGTAATTCTTATGGGAATTCTTACAACAATAATAGGAATGTACCCCCTGGTCTTGAAGCCATGCTTAAAGAATTTATTAGTACACAAACTGCTTTTAACAAATCTGTTGAGGAAAAGCTTGATAAAATTGATATTCTTGCTTCTAAGGTTGATAGACTTACCTCTGATGTTGATCTTTTAAAATTGAAAGTTATGCCTAATAAGGATAATGAAAATAAGATTGTTACTACAGAAAATGCCATCCAAGTTCGAATTAATGAGAATATTAGATTGATGGCTGAATTGCATGCTAGGTGGGAAAGAGAAGAAAATGAAAAACTAGCTAAAGAGAATAATGTAGCTAAAGTTTGGACTATTACCACCACTAGTAATGTTAATGATTCACATGTTGCTACACCTCCTACTATCAATGGTAAAATAATTGGTGTTGGCAATGTTTCTACTCCTAGTGCAAAGCGTGCAAAATTGCCTGAAACTGCTAAAACTGCTGAAATTGATAAAACTGCTGAAATTTTTCAAAATATTGGGGATAATGATCCCATTGCTGTAGATCATAATGGTTTAGACTTTGATGATTATCACATCTCTGAAGTTATAAAGTTCTTACAAAAACTTGCTAAAAGTCCTAATGCTAGTGCTATAAATTTGGCCTTTACAAAACATATTACAAATGCTCTCATAAAAGCTAGAGAAGAGAAACTAAAACTTGAAACCTCTATTCCTAGGAAGTTGGAAGATGGTTGGGAGCCCATCATTAAGATGAGGGTCAATGATTTTGATTGTAATGCTTTATGTGATCTTGGTGCAACTATTTCTGTTATGCCTAAGAAAATTTATGATATGCTTGACTTGCCACCATTGAAGAATTGTTATTTGGATGTTAATCTTGCTGATAATGCTATAAAGAAACCTTTGGGGAGGATTGATAATGTTCGTATTATGGTTAACAATAACCTTGTCCCCGTTGATTTTGTTGTCTTGGATATTGAATGCAATGCATCTTGTCCCATTATATTGGGAAGACCTTTTCTTCGAACTGTTGGTGCTACCATTGATATGAAGGAAGGTAATATTAAATATCAATTTCCTCTCAAGAAAGGTATGGAACACTTCCCTAGAAACAGAATGAAGTTACCTTATGATTCTATTATTAGAACAAATTATGATGTTGATGCTTCGTCTCTTGATGTTACTTGATTCACACTTTCTGCGCCTAGCTGAAAGGCGTTAAAGAAAAGCGCTTATGGGAGACAACCCATTATTTTACTTCTGCACTTTGTTTTATATTTGAGTCTTGGAAGTTGTTATTACTGTATCAACCTCTCCTTATCTTTATTTTATTGCATTGTTGTGCCAAGTAAAGTCTTTGATAGTAAAGCCAATACTAGATTTGGATTGCTGCGCAGGAACAGATTTCTTGCTGTCACGAATTTGAGCAGTAGTCTCTGTAGAAAATTTAAAAAATTCTGCCAATTTACGTGCGTGATCCTCAGATACGTACGAAACTTTCATTCAATTTGGGCATTTTCATCTGAGCAAGTCTGGTGCCTCTTTAAAATTCGTCTTTACGAACTGTTCTGTTTTGACAGATTCTGCCTTTTATTTCGCATTGTCTGTTTTGCTATGTTTGATGGATCTCTTTGTTCCATTAACTTTCCGTAGCTTTGTGCAATGTCCAGAAGTGTTAAGAATGATTATGTCACATCTGAATATATGAATTATGCACTGACCCTCTAATGAGTTTGTTTTGAGTTTGGTGTGGAGGAAGTTTTCAAGGGTCAAGAGAGGAGGATGATACAATATGATCAAGAAGAGTGAAAAGTCAAAGCTTGGGGATGCCCCCGTGGTTCATCCCTGCATATTTTAAGAATACTCAAGCGTCTAAACTTGGGGATGCCCAAGGCATCCCTTCTTCATCGACAACTTATCAGGTTCCTCTAGTGAAACTATATTTTTATTCCGTCACATCTTATGTGCTTTACTTGGAGCGTCTGTTTGTTTTTGTTTGAATAAAATCAGATCCTAGCATTCTTTGTTTGGGAGAGATACACACTCCGCTGTTTCGTATGAACACATGTGTTCTTAGCTTTATTCTTAATGTTCATTGCGAAAGTTGGACTATTTCATTCATTGTTATATGGTTGGAAACGGAAAATGCCGCATGTGGTAAATGGTATAATGTCTTGAATAATTTGATACTTGGCAATTGTTGTGGTCATATAGATCTTGTTTAAGCTCTTGCATCATGTACCTTGTACCCATTAATGAATAACTACATAGAGCTTGTTAAAATTTGGTTTGCATGATTGATCTCTAGAGTCTAGATATTTTCTAGTTGAGGTGTTTGAACAACAAGGAGACAATGTAAAGTCTTATAATAGTTACAATATGTTCATATGTGAGCTTTGCTGCACCTTTTATACTTGAGTTTTCTTCAAACAACCTTGCTAGCCTAGCCTTGTATTGAGAGGAATTCTTCTCGTGCATCCAAATCCTTGAGCCAATAACCATGCCATTTGTGTCCACCATACCTACCGACCACATGGTATTTCTCCGCCATTCCAAAGTACATTACTTGAGTGCTACCTTTAAATTCCATTCTTTGTCTTTGCAATATATAGCTCATGGGACAAATAGCCTTAAAAACTATTGTGGTGAAGAATATGTACTTATGTGTCTTATTTCTTAATAAGTTGCTTGTTGAGCGGTAACCATGTTTCTGGGGACGCCATCAACTTTTACCTTTGTTGAATATCATGTGAGTTGCTATGCATGTTCGTCTTGTCTAAAGTAAGGGCAATTTTCATGATCAAATGGTTTGAGTATGCATACTGTTAGAGAAGAACATTGGGCCGCTAACTAAAGCCATGATTCATGGTGGAAGTTTCAGTGTGGACAACTAATCCTCAATCTCTTATGAGAATATTAAATATTGTTGAATGCTTATGCATTAAAGAGGAGTCCATTATCTGTTGTCTATGTTGTCCCGGTATGGATGTCTAAGTTGACAATAATCAAAAGCGAGAAATCCAATGCGAGCTTTCTCCTTAGACCTTTGTACAGGCGGCATAGAGGTACCCCTTTGTGACGCTTGGTTGAAACATATGCTATGCAATGATAATCCATGTTAATCCAAGCTAATTAGGACAAGGTGCGAGCACTATTGGTATACTATGCATGAGGCTTGCAACTTATAGGATATCTTATACATAACACATATGCTTTATTACTACCGTTGACAAAATTGTTTCTTGTTTTCAAAATGAAAAGCTCTAGCACAAATATAGTAATCCATGCATGCTTCCCTCTGCGAAGGGCCTATATTCTACTTTATTGTTGAGTCAGTTTGCCTATTCTTTCTATCCCAGAAGCAAACACTTGTGTCAACTGTGTGCATTGATTCTTACATGTTTACTTATTGCACTTGTTATATTGCTTTGTGTTGACAATTATCCATGAGATATATATGTTGAAGTTGAAAGCAACCGCTGAAACTTATATCTTCCTTTGTGTTGCTTCAAAACCTTTACTTTGAATTTATTGCTTTATGAGTAACTCTTATACAAGTCTTATTGATGCTTGTCTTGAAATATTATTCATGAAAAGTCTTTGCTATATGATTCATTTGTTTACTCATTATCTTCATCATTGCTTCGAATCGCTGCATTCATCTCATATGCTTTACAATAGTATGATCAAGATTATGATAGCATGTCACTTCAGAAATTATCTTTGTTATCGTTTACCTACTCGAGGGCGAGTAGGAACTAAGCTTGGGGATGCTTGATACGTCTCAAACGTATCTATAATTTCTTATGTTCCATGCTACTTTTATGATGATACTCACATGTTTTATACACATTATATGTCATTATTATGCATTTTCCGGCACTAACCTATTGACGAGATGCCGAAGAGCCGATTGCTTGTTTTCTGCTTTTTTGGTTTCAGAAATCCTAGTAAGGAAATATTCTCGGAATTGGACGAAATCAACGCCCAGGGTCCTATTTTTGCACGAAGCTTCCAGAAGACCGGAGAGGAAACGAAGTGGGGCCACGGGGCGCCGCCACAGTAGCGCGACGCGGCCAACAGGGGGCCCGCGCGGCCCTGTTGTGTGGGGCCCCCGTGACGCCCCTTGACTTGCCCTTCCGCCTACTTAAAGTCTTCGTCGCGAAACCCCCAGTACCGAGAGCCACGATACGGAAAACCTTCCAGAGACGCCGCCGCCGCCAATCCCATCTCGGGGGATTCAGGAGATCTCCTTCGGCACCCTGCCGGAGAGGGGAATCATCTCCCGGAGGTCTCTTCATCGCCATGATCGCCTCCGGATCGATTTGTGAGTAGTCCACCCCTGGACTATGGGTCCATAGCAGTAGCTAGATGGTTGTCTTCTCCTCATTGTGCTATCATGTTAGATCTTGTGAGCTGCCTATCATGATCAAGATCATCTATTTGTAATCCTTCATGTTGTGTTTGTTGGGATCCGATGAATATTGAATACTATGTCAAGTTGATTATCAATCTATCATATATGTTATTTATGTTCTTGCATGCTCTCCGTTGCTAGTAGAGGCTCTGGCCAAGTTGATACTTGTGACTCCAAGAGGGAGTATTTATGCTCGATAGTGGGTTCATGCCTCCATTAAATGCGGGACGAGTGATAGAAAGTTCTAAGGTTGTGGTTGTGCTTGTTGCCACTAGGGATAAAACATCGATGCTTTGTCTAAGGATATTTGTGTTGATTACATTACGCACCATACTTAATGCAATTGTCTGTTGTTTACAACTTAATACTGGAAGGGGTTCGGATGATAACCTGAAGGTGGACTTTTTAGGCATAGATGCATGCTTGATAGCGGTCTATGTACTTTGTCGTAATGCCCTGATTAAATCTCATAGTACTCATCATGATATATGTATGTGCATTGTTATGCCTTCTTTATTTGTCAATTGCCCAACTGTAATTTGTTCACCCAACATCTTGTTTATCTTATGGGAGAGACACCACTAGTGAACTGTGGACCCCGGTCCTATTCTTTACATCCGAAATACAATCTACTGCAATTGTTCTTTACTTGTTCTTCGCAAACAATCATCATCTTCCACACAATACGTTTAATCCTTTGTTTACGACAAGCCGGTGAGATTGACAACCTCACTCGTTACGTTGGGGCAAAGTACCGTGATTGTGTTGTGCGAGGTTCCACGTTGGCGCCGGAATCCCTGGTGTTGCGCCGCACTACACTCCGCCACCAACAACCTTCAACGTGCTTCTTGACTCCTACTGGTTCGATAAACCTTGGTTTCTTACTGAGGGAAACTTGCTGCTGTACGCATCACACCTTCCACTTGGGGTTCCCAACGGGCGTGTGCTTTACGCGTCATCACATCACACTCAATTTTGAAAGTTTTTGCAAAGTTCGGAAGGACGAGGAGTGGTGCCTCGGTAAGGCGTTTCTTCAATTCATCAAAAGCATTTTGTTGAGCCTTGCCCCACACAAACGGAACATTCTTTTTGGTAAGCTCATTTAAAGGGCAAGCAATGGTGCTAAATCTTTCACAAAGCGGCGGTAGAAACCGACAAGTCCATGGAAACTTCGAACTTGACCAACGGTGGTAGGCGTGGGCCAATTATGTATGGCGTCAACCTTCGAAGAATCTACTTCAATGCCATTGGCGGAAATCACAAATCCAAGAAAAACCAATTTGTTTTGGGCAAATGTGCATTTGGGAAGGTTTGCATAAAGCTTCTCGTGGCGCAAGATGCGTAAGACTTCTCTCACATGTTGCACACGGTCCTCGAGATTTTTGCTATAAATGAGAATATCATCGAAATAGACGACTACACTCTTGCCAATGAGAGGTCTCAAGATGTGGTTCATAAGGCGTGATACGTCCAAAACGTATCTACTTTCCCGAACACTTTTGCTATTGTTTTGCCTCTAATTTGTGTATTTTGGATACAACTAACACGGACTAACGCTGTTTTCAGCAGAATTGTTCTAGTGTCTCGTTTTTGTGCACAAATTCAACTTTCAGGAAAGTCCTCGGAATTTATGTCAAAGGGCCTATTTTTCCAGAAGAATCACGGAGCCAGAAGGGCAGACCTGGGGGAGGCCCAGGCCCCCAGACAACAGGCCGGCGCGGCCTGGAGGGGGGGCGCGCCGCCCTAGCGTGTGGCCCCCTCGGCCAGCCTCTGACGCCCCTCTCTGGACTACTTAAGGGTTTCGATCTAAAAACTCGAGACGAGAAGTCGAAGTCGCCAGAAACAATCCAGTATGCCGCCACCGTCGCGAAACTCCGTCTCGGGACCAGAAACTCCGTTCTGGCACTCCGCCGGGACGGGGAATTGGAGGAGATCATCGCCATCATCACCACCGACGCCTCTCCATCGACTAGCCATGTTTCCCCCATCCATGTGTGAGTAATTCCCCCGCTGTAGGCTGAAGGGGATGGTAGGGATTGGATGAGATTGGTCATGTAATAGCATAAGATTGTTAGGGCATAGTGCCTAGTGTCCGTAATTGGTACTTTTATGATATTGTTGCAACTTGTTATGCTTAATGCTTGTCACTAGGGCCCGAGTGCCATGATCTCAGATCTGAACATGTTATCAATTCATGATGATATTCATTGCTTTATGATCTTACCTGCAAGTTGTATACACGTATTGTTGTCCGGAACCCGAGGCCCCAAAGTGACGAAATTGGGACAACCGAAGGGGAAGGCGATGATATGAGGATCACATGTGTTCACGGAGTGTTAATGCTTTGCTCCGGTGCTCTATTAAAAGGAGTACCTTAATTTCCGAGTAGATTCCCTAGAGGCCCGGCTGCCACCGGCTGGTAGGACAAAAGATGTTGTGCAAGTTTCTCATTGCGAGCACGTACGACTAAATATGGAACACATGCCTATTGATTGATTAGTACTTGGATACCGTTTTATTATTATCTGCAAATGCCCTGCCTTGATTTTTACATGAGTTTCTCTCATCCATGCAACGCCCGTCATCCATCCCTGTGCCTACAGTATTTTAATCCTGTTGTTTACTATAATCACTACTGCTGTCTTTGTTACACTGCTGCTGTTATTTCACTACTACTACTGCTATAAAACTGTTACCACTGATAAACTGTTGCGAGCAAGTCTGTTTCCAGGTGCAGCTGAATTGACAACTCCGTTGTTAAGGCTTACAAATATTCTTTGTCTCCCCTTGTGTCGAATCAATAAATTGGGTTTTACTTCCCTCGAAGACTGTTGCGATCCCCTATACTTGTGGGTCATCAAGACTATTTTCTGGCGCCGTTGCCGGGGAGCATAGCTTTATTTGCAAGTTCACTTGGATTGATATTGTTCGCTGCGAATTCTCCATCATGGGTAAACCTCGCGATACTAAAGTCGCCATATTACCATCCACTACAAGAAAAGGTACAACTCTGAGTACCTCTGCTGCTCTTGATTCACCGTCTGTGATAGATAAACTTGTTTCACCACCACAAGCTTCACATGCTGGTACTTCGCTAGATCTGAAAAATCCTCTTATAATTTTGATGATGCTTCTGCTGTGCTTGATAATGATGGTTCATTGGGATCTTTTCTAGATGCTACAATTGCTAGGTCTAGACAAATTGAAAGTACTTGAAACTCCTAATGAAAATGCTGCTACACTGTTAATTCACCCGAGTCCGTTGAATACTCTAGTGATGATCTTGATGAAGATTATGTAGAACTTGATGATGATTTTATTGATAAATGCAATGCTACTACTGATGCAAGAAAAATTAAAAAGTTGCTTGCACAACATACTCGTTAGATATAAACTGTCTCCCGATCCTAAATTTGCCACATCTCCTATAAACATTAAGGATAAGGATTATGATTTTTCTCTTGATTTATCTCATATATCTATTGTTGAGAAAACACCTTTTTGTGGTAGTGAAAAAGAAAGTGTCTGTAGAACACATGATTGAGTCTGTCTACTCTGAGTAGCTTGTTTTCTGATGATTTTAAGAAGCGTACTTATTTCGTTGCTAAAATTTTCCCTTTCTCATTAAAGGATGATGCTAAAACTTGGTATAATAGTTTGCCACCTGATTCTATTAATAGTCCAAACGAATTGCTTGATGTTTTCTTTCGGAAATACTTTCCTGCTAGTGCTCAACATATTGCTTTGCAGAAAATTTATAATTTTGATCAGGAAGATGGAGAGAAATTGCCTGAGGCTTGGGCGAGATTTTGCTCTCTTATTAGAGCTCGGCCTGAACATGATTTGGAAAAGCATGATTTACTTGATATATTTTATAGTGGATTAACCATTGAGTCTAGGGCATACCTGGATAGTCGTGCTGGTTGTGTTTTCGGAAAAGAACTCCGGACGACGCTAAAGAATTATTGGCTAGAATAGGCCGGAATCATGATGATTGGTCTACACCCGAACCAACCCCGACACCAATATTGAAGAAGAGGGGTATGATTAAATTAAATGATGAAGATATGAGGGAAGCCAAGAAATCTCTTAAAGAGAAGGGTATTAAATCCGAAGATGTGAAGAATTTACCTCCCATAGAAGATTTATGTAAGATCACTCCCCCTTCATCCATGATTGAGGTACACTCTCTTGAACGCTTTACTAGGGAAGATATTCCGTATTCAAAACCTCCTGCTCAATGCTTAGATGAGTTTGATAATTATATTGTTAAGCAAAATAATTTCAATATGAGAGTAGAGAATCATTTAATGGAAAATTCTCAAGCTATTAGTGAATTGCATGGTATTGTGGAGAGAACCTCCAATGATGTTAAGATGCTTGTTAGACATTTTCATATGATTCAAACTCAAATTGATCAACTCACTAAAGTGCAAAATGACTTGTTAAAAGATAATTCTAAAGAAAAACATGCTTATGAAGTAACAACTAGAGGCGATGTTTCTACCCAGGATCCTCTATATCCTGAAGGGCATCCCAAAAGAGTTGAACAAGATTCTCAACGAACTGAAACTAGTGCTCCATCTAAGAAAAAGAAAAAGAAACATAAAACTGTTGTAGAATCCTCTGAGCCTGTTATTGATCCTAATAGTATTTCTATTTCTGATGCTGAAACTGAAAGTGGTAATGAACATGATAAAGATAACGATAAGAATGATGCTTCTGATAAAGAAGATGTTGAAGAAGAACCTGAAAAGCATGCTAAAAATAAAAAGTATACTAAAGAAGATTTTATTGCTAAGAAACATGGTAATGAAAGAGAACCTTGGGTTCAAAAGCAAATGCCTTTTCCTACTAAGAAACTAAAATCAAAGGAAGAGGAACAGTATAATAAATTATGTGATTGGATGAAACCTTTATTCCTGCAAATCCCTTTGACTGATGCTATTAAATTGCCTCCTTATTCAAAGTATA
>NC_061512.1:94366223-94406841 GCF_022539505.1 Lolium rigidum | reverse complement strand
GACATAGACATGTGCAAACAACTTGTAGATACAATCTAAGCAATAAGTATAGAGCTTTACCCAAGATCATGCCACTCGGCCCTAGTGACATGCATTAAACACAACAAGATTGCAAAGAACAATAACTTCACAAACTTTATAGATAGACTAATCATAATGTAACAATCCATCGGATCCCAACAAACACAACACCGATTACATCAGATGAATCTCAATCATGTAAGGCAGCTCATGAGATCATTGTATTGAAGTACATGGGGGAGAGAGTACAAACTTTAGGTTTTCCAGTTTTTTATGGATTTTCAGGTATATAGGGAAAATAAAATAAGACAAAAAGAAACTAGACGAAAATAAACTAAGCAAAATAATACTAGACAGAATTAAACTAAGCACAAATAAACTAGACAAAAGTAAACTAAGCAAAACAAAATAAAATAAAACAGAGAGAGAGGTAGTAGGTAGTGTACTCCCAGGTGAACTTATGAGTAGAGCTATGCCTCACCTGCAAGACCGACGGCCGTAAAATAGTCTTGATAACCCACAAGTATAGGGGATCGCAAATGGGCTTCTCGAGGGAAGTAAAACCCAAATTTATTGATTCGACACAAGGGGAGGTAAAGAATACTTATGTTTCTAACAACCGAGTTGTCAATTCAGCCGCACTCCGGAAAAGCACTAGTAACGTGGGTGATGTGAAAGCAGCAAGAATATGAGAGCAGATAGTAATCAATGAATCAGCAGAGAAGAATAGTAACACAGAGGCAATGGCACCAGAAAATAGTTGATACTACTTCCAATGACATGTAGAACGAGTATATGATGATGAGAGATGGACCGGGGTTCCTGAACCATATCATACACTAGTGGTAACTCTCCAATAACAAGTGTTGGGTGAACAAATTACAGCTTGGGCAATTGATAGGATTGAAATAGCGATTAAGATAACATCAAGATTATTAATCATGTAGGCATGTTTTCCATATATAGTCATACGTGCTCGTAATGAGAAACTTGTATAACATCTTTTGTCCAACCAGATTGCAGAAGCATAGGCCTCAAGGGAATCTACTGCAATTAAGGTACTCCTTTTAATTAGAGCACCGGAGCAAAGCATTAACACTTGGTGAAAACATGTGATCCTCATACCTACGCCTTCCCTCCAGCTTATCCCAGCTGTTGTCACTCGAGGCCTCGGGTTCCGGACATAGACATGTGCAAACAACTTGTAGATACAATCTAAGCAATAAGTATAGAGCTTAAATCTAAGATCATGCCACTCGGGCCCTAGTGACAAGCATTAAACACAACAAGATTGCAACAACAATAACTTCACAAACTTTATAGATAGACTAATCATAATGTAACAATCCATCGGATCCCAACAAACACAACACCGATTACATCAGATGAATCTCAATCATGTAAGGCAGCTCATGAGATCATTGTATTGAAGTACATGGGGAGAGAGTACCAACTAGCTACAGCTAGAACCCGTAGTCCATGGGAGAACTACTCACGGAGCATGATGGTGGCGGTGGTGTTGATGGAGATGGCTTCCGGGGGCACTTCCCCGTCTCGGCAGGGTGCCGGAACAGAGACTTCTGTCCCCCGAAACGGAGTTTCGCGATGGTGGAGGCGCCCCTGGAGTCTTTCTGGAGTTTCGT
This sequence comes from Lolium rigidum, assembly GCF_022539505.1. Lineage (NCBI taxonomy): Eukaryota > Viridiplantae > Streptophyta > Magnoliopsida > Poales > Poaceae > Lolium > Lolium rigidum. The sequence goes on along the minus strand of NC_061512.1, from coordinate 94,405,177 downwards.
CAATTGGTGTCGCGTTTTTAGGTCGAAAGGACTTATATAGGCGAAGAGTCGGAGTCGGAAGGGCGCCAGGGCTCCCTCCCAATAGGCCGGCGCGGCCAGGGTGGAGCCCGCGCTGCCCTGTCGTGTGGGGCCCCCCTGGCCCATCTTTGTCTCCCTTCGGTGTTCTGGGGTCTTCCGGGAAAAATAAGATTCTGGGCGTTGATTTCGTCCGATTCCGAGAATATTGCCCGAACAGCCTTTCTGGAACCAAAAACAACAGAAAACAGGAACTGGCACTTCGGCATCTTGTTAATAGGTTAGTTCCGGAAAATGCATAAAAACATTATAAAGTGCAAGCAAAACATGTAAGTATTACTCCTATAAATGATGCTAGAGTACCCGGCCATCCAAGGCACCTGAAAGGGGCAAAACAATCATGTTCGTCCGTTTCACCCGCGTCCAACCCGCTTTTCACCGTGGCCGTTAGATGCAGTCATTTTTTCTGCACCTTTTGTCTTTAAACGAGCCAATGACTCATGGGACCAGCTGCGTGTGGGGGCTGCCTGTCGGAGACAGCCGCAGGTGTTCGTCCATGTTACCTTCTTTCTCCTACCCGCGAGAGCAGTAAAAACCTAGATCGCGGGGCACCCAATCCCCGCGTCTCCTCTCCTCCCCAATCCCCGTTTCTCCTCTTCCCCAATGGACTAGCCGCTGCGCGCGCCGCGATTCTCGCCCGGTGCGCGACCAGCAGCGCCGTCACACCTCACACTACGGGAAAAGCCTATAGGTGGAGGCAAGTGGTGCCGGCGCACCACCTTGGACGTGCGCCGGTGGAAACAGCTTGCTCGGCGCACCACTTTGCGGCCGCGCCGGCGATGCAGATTACCGCCGGCGCACCTCCCGAAAAGACGCGCCGGGTAAAAATCCCGGCATGGCCGCGCCGATTCGGGCCGGCCCAAGAATCATTGCCGGCGCACCAGCCCAGGGTGCGCCGGCGGAAAATGCGCTATTGCTGGCGCACCCCGGGGCTGGTGCGCCGAGCAATGATTCTTGGGCTCTGGCTCCGGGGGTGATATAGCCGAAAAGGGCTATGTGCCGCCGGCGCACCCATGCCCCGGTGCGCCGGCAGTAACCCGGGTAGTTATTTCTGCTCAACAACCACTCCCCCACTACTACCACTCCACTCCTCCACACAAACCCGAGCCTTCTCCCAACCCAGCTCATTTTTGCCCATTTCTTTCCCCAATTTCACCAATTTGACCAAACAAAATCATATTTTTTGAGCAAATCTTCCCTTCCTACATGCATCTCCCACATCTCCATATGTAGATCTAGATCTACTATCCCGCATTGACCGCTCAATCTAGATCTAGATCTAGAAAGTCGGCTTCCATACGCCGTGGTAGCGGCGCGACGTCTCGATCTCGTTGACGAATATATCAAACAAATAGGTGATTAATGAACAAATTGAGGAATGAAATCGACGTATGTTGGACATTTGAAGCAAAGCTCTCGTGTGTGGCATATATATATGTTGTGCTTGTGCTTGTGTGTGTTGGCGTTGAAAATGAGTTGCCAACGTTGCGCCGAAATGTTGATTCTTTAAGTTTCCGTTTTGGCACATTTCTGGCGCTCCTATGTCCTACCGTGTAGGAAGGTCATGCCGAAATTTTCCGTGAAAACTATCGACGGATGCATGGTTCTAATCAATTATGTAATCTTACCATGCAGGCGAGTAATGGTTATCGAGATGAGTGAAAGCATCGTGATGAGATATCTGAAACACGCGATCATCGACATGTATGAAAATAACCGCACGGAGGTATTGTGTCCGTGCCGGAGATGCAAACGAGGGAAATGGTTTGACCCGTATTCGGGCAAATTGCAGGGGCACCCGCTCACTAATGGTTTCATGCATGGACACACTCAATGGATGAGTGATGATGGCGCGGAGGTCAATGGGGCGACGGCGGCAGTGGTAAAAATGGTCGGCAAGAAGGAGGGCATCATGATATTGATGACGATGAAGAGTTTGTCGCACAGGACGATAACCTTGACGACGACAATAACCTTGACGACGACAATAACCTTGACGACGACGAAGAGGTGCCGCTAGCTTCAGTCGTGCGGGACCCTCATCTTCAAGATCTGCTTCTCGAAAAGACGAAAGGCGCCAAGCGGAAATCAAAGCTTGAGCAACTCGAGATAGACTCGAATACTCCGTTGTATGACTCAGGTCGCGGGTTGGGGGAGTCTCGCTTGAGAGTAGCTCTCGATGTGCTGCAGATGAAGGCGAAACACGGATGGACGGACACAAGCGTCGACGACATCCCGGAATACGTGAAAGATCTCCTTCCGCCGGGAACACGTGTCCCGGTAGTCTAGCCGAGGCCAAGAGAATCACGTGCCCTCTCGACTTACCCCACGAAAAGTATCACGCCCGCATCAACGATCGTATCATGTATCGCAAGGAGCACATGGACAAGACCAAATGTCCCGTGTGTGAAGCTGAACGGTACAAGAAAGGGAAGAAGAAAGCTCCTCGGAAAGTTGTGTGGTACTTCCCGCCGCCCCCGGCTTCAACGGTTCTACGCGGACCGCAAGGAAGCAAAGCTCATGCGCCGGCACGCGAGAAAGAAAGGAGGCAATGTTGAATGATGAAGAGCGGATTGAGCACCCAGTGTCGACGCACCCTTCGGATGCAAGCCGGTGGAAAGCATTAGACAATGAATTCGGAAGTTTTGGGGCAGATCCCGAAACATCGAGTTGGGTGCGAGCACGGACGGATTCAATCCGTTCGGAAACCGTGAGCAGCACACATAGCACATGGCCCGTGTTTGTATGGATCTACAACCTCCCGCCCCGGTTGTGCATGAAGAGGAAGTACATACGTGATGAGTATGCTAATTCAAGGGCCGACACAGCCAGAAACGATATCAACATGTATCTCGAACTATTAAAGGAGGAGCTTGAAACGTTGTGGGCGGAGGAAGGGGTAGATACATGGGACGCCGTCGCGGAAGAATATTTCCCTTGAGAGCCGCGTTGATCACGACGGTGCAGGACTACCTCGGATACCGTTACATTTCGTGCCGGTGTGCCATGGACACAAGGCATGTGTCGAGTGCATGGAAGAGACGATGTTTTTGCAGACTTGGTAAGGATCCCGGCTCTTCGAAAACAAGCTTACATGGGGCATCGAAGGTGGCTACGGAAGACCGACCCATGGAGAAAGCGTGGAGATCCGTTCGATGGTACAAATGAACCCCGAGGACCTCCACGTAAGAAGAGCGGCGAAGAGATCGATACATTACCGAAAGGTTGGAAGGAGTGCCTCGCGCCGGGAAAGATTCGTCAAAAGCCTCGAGAGAAGAAGAAGAAAAAGGAAACGACGCCGCTCATTGGTGTATGGAAAAGGAGGTCCGTGTTTTGGGACTTGCCGTATCGGAAAATTCTCGATACACCTCACCGCCTTGATGTCATGCATATTACAAAGAACGTGTGCGAGAGCTTGCTTGGCACTCTTCTCAACATGCCGGACCGGACCAAAGATGGGCCGAAAGCAAGACATGACCCGAAAGTTTTGGGCATCGTGGAAGAGCTCGGATCCCGGCGGCCCAAGAGGGACATTCGGAGGAGGAGGCGGACGGCGGTCGAAGCGCAAAAGGATTAAGCAGCCGGACTCATTATCGTCCCCCTCCCCGCTTCACTTTTAGTCCGGCCAAGGTCGATCAATTTTTCAATTGCCTTCTAGGAGTCGAGTGCCCTTCGGTTACTCCGGCTAATAAGCAGTATACATGGACCCCAAGAAACGAAACATCAGCGGCATGAAGTCTCATGACTCGTCACGTGATGATGACGCAGATTCTTCCAGCTTCAATCCGAGGTATAATGGATGACCATGTCCGTGCAACGCCGGATCGGGCTCTGTAACTTCTTCGACGTCATAACTCGGAAGTCGATAAGCGTGAAGAAACTCGCAAGGCTCCAGGAAGAGATCGTGGTGATCCTATGTGAGCTTGAGATGTACTTCCCGCCCGCATTCTTTGACGTGATGGTCCATCTCGTTGGTCCATATCATGGATGATATCGTCAGTCTAGGGCCGGCATTCTTACACAACATGATGTCGTTTGAAAGAATGAATGGGGTCATTAAAGGATACGTTCGTAACGAGGTCACATCCGGATGGAAGCATCGTACAGGGCTGGCTCACCGAAGAGTGCATCTCTTTCGCACGAATTATCTAGACATCGAGGACCCCGTTGGTTTGCCTCAAAACAAGCACCTCCGCAGGTTCGAGGGAGTAGGCCACAAAAATGGAAGGAAAGAACCGCACGTGCACATGTCCGGTCGGACTTCCGACTTTGACAGGGCCAACTTAGTAGCGCTACAACACATTGACTTGATCGATCCTTGGTTGAAAGAGCACAAAACCATGATAGAGAACAGTGGCAAGCCGATGATGACGGAAGCGTAAATATACAGAGAGCACAACTCCTCTTTCGCGCGTCGGTTCAAAGACCACATTGACGCTAATCCTCCACCAATGGATTCTCGACAAGGATAAACTAGTATTGGCCTTGTCACATGGCCCCGCGCCCAACATCATGACTTACCAAGCGTACGATATCAACGGGTACACATTCTACACGTAAGAAAAAGACAAGAACATGTGTTTACCGAACTCGTGGGTAACGATGGATTCTCGGATGGGTGACGTAAAGACTAGATACTACGAAGAATCGAGGAAATCTGGGAGCTTAGCTACGCTCGGGGAGAAAGTGCCGATGTTCCGTATCGGATGGGCTAAGAGCGTCACAAAAGAAGACCGGTATTTCACCACCATGTTTCTACCCGAAGCCAACAAATCAAAGTCCACGAACGCCACCGCGTGAATGAGCCATGGGTACCGGCGTAACACGTGCACCAATGCTTCTTCATAACCGACCCATCCAGGCCTAGCCGTGTTATCGTGAGGAGAGGCAAGAGGACCATCGTCGGAATGGATGGAGTCGCCAACGAGGAAGACTTCGAAGGACAAGTCGGAGACCCAATGATGGAAGAATCCGAGGACGAAGACACAACATACACCACAAGAAGAAGCAGGACCACGCTACCAAGGTCAGGTCGACCCTTCAAAAGAAGAAGTCACGACACGGGGCTAAATTATTCAACGACGAGCAAGAAAAGCAAGAAGAAAGCGAAACACTCTTCTCAATCGATGATGTAAAACTTTATTTGCAATCTATAACTCATATTTTGTGTAATTCATAACTACTCATATGGTCATAGCCAATATTTTATGTATGACTAATTAATATTGTGTTGGTCAATATTTTGTGTATGTATAACTCATTTTTTTTGTAATGCATAATTAACTCATATTGCTTTGTTATTATCTTGAAAAGAGAAGGAAAAAAATAGTATAGGATTTGTGGGAAAAGAAAAGAAACATAAAAGAAAGTGAAAATAAATAAAGAAAAGAATAAAAATAAAATAAAATAGAAAAGGAAATGGCCAGCCAGTGGTTGGGGGACAAGTCCCAGGTATAGCCGGGCTCACCTTATTGCCGGCGCACCACCTGTTTGGTTCGCCGGGGGTATAATTGTCCCCGGCGAACCAATCATGTGGTGCGCCGGCAATAAGGTGGGTCCGGCTATAGCTGGGACTTAACCGCTGCGCGACCCTCTTCTCCCTCCCCATTCCCAATCGAGCGTCGCCGCCACTGTCGATCTCGAGCGCCGCCGCCACCGTCGATCTCGAGCGCCGTCACGCGGAAGCCCTGGACCATGAGACCTCGCTGCACGCCGGAGCTGCCGCGCAAGGAGGAGCAGGGCATCGCCGCGGATAGGAGGGGAGGGCGTCACGCGCCGCCCACCGTCGCCACCGTGCCGCCGAGAGGAGGAGGGCGTTGCGCGCCGGCCACCGTCCCGGAGAGGAGCAGCAGGGCGTCGCCACCATCGCCGTTGGTAAGAACCCCTCTCCCTTCCCCTCTTCCTTCCCCTATCCATCCCCCTCTTCCTTCCCTCTCTCTGCCTCCGATTCTTGCTTTAGTTCTTGCAGTAGGTCTTGCAGTAGCCGATTGAATTTGTACATTGAATTGGCTGGTTGATATAGCAATAATGCTGGTTGATATAGCAATAATGCTCTCTGGTTCATTTAAAAAATGATGAAATGAACACTTTAGGGTTCAATTCATTCTATGTTTCATTTAAAACAAAATGAAAATGATGTACATGGTTCTCTGGTTCATTTAGTTTAGGAGTAGCTATAGTAGTAGGGTGTTTTTATGCTATGGTTTATGATGAAAATAAAAAACTAGACACTAAGCAGTATGTTAGTTCTTCATTAAACAAAAATGAAAATGAAAATGAAAATGGTTTTGCTAGATGCCCTGTGACTTCTTCTGGTTCAATTCATTCTTTTAAAATGAAATGCAAGATGCAATGCTTATGCTACTACCATATATATAAAATGCTCATGCTTATGCTACCGCAATCAAGTTGAAAATGAACTTTATATATGTTGGTTTAGTTGGTTTAGATGAAATGCAAATGAAGATGCTAGCTAGGTTCATGTTTCTTAGGTATGTTCATAATAATATGATGGTTCTCTGGTTAAAATAATTTAGTAGGTTTAGTTAATAAAATTTGTTAGCAGTACATGGTTCATTTAAATGAAATGAACACTAGTTGGCAGTAGCAAATGCTACTACCGGTTTAGCTACTGGTTTAAAATTAAAATGTTGCTTAGGTATTTAGTTCATTAGGTGGAGTTCATTGCTCGGTTAGTATTTAGGGTTTCAATTTATATTTACTAAATGCTTTATATACTAAATGCTTCGGTTTGCTTCCGGTTGAGATGGAAATGCAAAATGCAAGTAGCTAGCTAGGTTCATTTAGTTGATTTATGTTGGTTTACACATTCTTGATTCATGTTTATTAAATTTTTAGGGTTCATATATAGCAAGAATGCATTCTCTCGGTTCATTTAAATGCCTAATGAAATGCATTCTCCGGTTCATGCTAATAACAAAAATGAAATTCTAATATACAAAATGCAAGTAGTCCCGCATCGCCGCGCGGCTGCTAACTCATATTTTGTGTATTTCTTGGAAAATGCAAGTACTATGAGTTCCTATTTATTGTTTTGCACATGTTTATTTAAGTCTCCCTATATAATCTGTGACCTATTTTTAAACTTGAGAGCATTGTACAATTTTGGGTGTTCTCATGTTGCTCTCTGGTTAAGAAAATGAAATTAAGCTCATGTTGCTCTCTTGCTGCTGGTTTAGTTAATAGTGGATAAATTGGCAGAGACTAATAGTGGATAAATTGACAGATGCTAAATGCTACTACTGGTTTAGCTACTGGTTTAAAATTAAAATGTTTCTTAGTTCATGTTGCTTAGGTATTTAGTTCATTTGGTTAAGTTCATTGCTGAAATATTTGAAGTGCAGTGCTACTGCTACTAATTTCTGAAATATTTGAAATTAAATGATGAAATGCAGTAGCAAATGATGAAATGCAGTAGCAAATGCCTCTCCGGTCATGCTACTGCTATCGCTCATCGTTCTTTGAGAAAAAATGGGGATTTTCTCGCTACCATATTCCAGGATTTGAATAGTCCAACCAAGTGATATCGACGGAGTTCGGTGATGCATTCAGAGTTGCCTAATTATTGTACTACACGAGTTCTCGTAGGTGCCGAGGATTTAAAATGCTATAGAAGTAGAGGTTGCGTATGTGCTATTCTCTCGGTTTGAAAAAAGAACAAGTGCTATTAGCTGGTTTGAAAAAATGTGCTATATCAATTGATGCTGTCAAGTGTTCACAAATGCTATATCAATTGAAATTTTGCTATGTATCATATATGTGAATTGCATTTATGTTACAGGGATTGAGTTGCTATTGAGTGCCGAATGTCGATTCATTTCCGTTCGGCATATTCTAGCACTCGGCATGACCAATTTTTAGCAAAGGTCATGCCGAATTTTTCCGTGAATTCTAACTCTTTTTCATCTTCTATTAGTGCAAGCCACCATGGCGTCTCAAGAAGAATTAGAGGAGCACTACAATAGGCACTTCTTTAGGACGGAGGAGGATGCCGAGGCCGCCGGTGTTGGCGGCGACGAGGACCATGAGATGGAGCATGACGCTGGGGGTAGTGGCGAGGAGCCAAGCGGCAACGAGGCAAGCGACGCCGCCGGGGTAGTACCTACGCGCCAAGCGGCGACGAGGCAACCGGCGCCGCCGGGGGTGGCGGCGAGACAAGCGGCGACGATCCTAGCGGCGCCGCCGGGAGTAGTGGCACCGGGACAAGTGGTTCCAAGAGGCCGCGGAAGGCAAGGCGCCAAAACACGGTCGGCACCGGCAGAGACACAGTCAAAGAGGTGGACCCCGCTAGTGGTTTGCCGGTGGAGCCTAAGGATGTTGCCAAGGGGTACGGCAACCAACTGGCATGTATCCTCCGAGAGGTCGTCAATCTCAACGAGACGGACCTCCGAGCTGAGAGCAAAGCGCCTTTGCGAGCCCAGCTCATTGCGAGGTTGCACGCACGATACAAGTTCCTAGGCGACTACGCCTCCAGCCATCAAACCAACAACATTGTGAACCCACAAGCCCTCCCGAAGTTCACCAAACACCTCAGCAGCTATAAGTACATGGTGCGGAAGCTGATTGCCGAGGGCAAAGGTTTCGAAGAGGTCCACTCCGCCTTTCCGCATGTCTCCCAGTGCGGACTTTGATGCTTTTGTGGCCAATGAAGAGCTACAAGCAACCAAGAATCGCAAGTTGTGGGGGAAGGAAATGCGGGAGCTTAACATCGGCAACCACAACCTTGGGAGCCGTGGGTACGAGGGAAAGGAGCCCTATTGGGCGAAGGAGGACGAGGCGTATGTAAATGCCGGCATTGAGAACCCTCGGCTCAAGTACAAGGACCCGCTTGAAAGAAGATTCATCAGGTCCCGTACCATAAGAAGAAACTAACCGGGGAACTTGTCACGGACCCGAAGGTCGTCACCGACATAATTTGGTTCACGAACGACAAGAAGGTCCCGGCGTTGGAGAAAAACTGGTAAGCAATTTACCGGTTTAATTAGATCAAGTATCGTTCATATAATAGTAGCAACATTTCTAAATGGTTCGCGTTTCTTCCGCAGGAAGAAGAAACACAAAGACTTTCTCAATGTGACGAAGGCTCCTCCTCCCAGCGCGTCGACGGGCAGGGTAGCTCTAGGACAAGCCTCTCGTACGGGCGCTAAACATCGTTAATGAGCATTCACCGACGAGAAGGCCGCATAGAGGCCGTGTGGCCGGCGCCGGTACAGGCTACAAGCATGGTCACTACGGCTTGTCGTCTCGCGGCCGATAAAAATGCGCGCAAGTGAGAGGAAGCAGCGGGAGGCGGAGGAAATGAGGGAGTCAATCCTAGCCCAAGTCCAAGCTGGTTTGGTACCGCAAATGGTACCGCAACTCAAAGCTACGCTCGTACTCGAAGTCAAAGCTGAAGTCGCCGCTTCGGTCCAAGCAGATTTCGACGCTCTACACGCGTGGTATGAGGGTGGCAAACAAGCCCCCCCTCCCCTCGAAAATGCAAGTGGTTAGCTTCGACGGCAGCAACTCGATGGCGCCGCCGTCCGCCGGCAATGACAATGTTATAATGGAGACTCCTCCGGCCGCCGGTAATGTCGCTGGTGCTAGGGATTCACCGTCCATGCCGGGTAGCAGCCCCTCCGTCACTTGCACGCCCGCTGCCGCATGTGCCGGCCCGTCGACATTAGCCGAGCTCAATGCTCCTCACGGTAATTAACTAATGTGTACATCAAGTTAATATATTAGTTTCGTCATCCTTGCCCTCTCTCTAACGCCATACACATGTTCTCGCAGGCTAACTCAACGCCATGCACCTTCCTGATGAGAGTAAACGACGAACTCAAAGACGTCGCGAGGGGGTCCATCCTTCGGCCCCCGGATAAGAAGTGGCACACACGAGATATGGCGGATGACGTTTACCGGGTTGAAGTGGATCGGGCGTTACCGGGCTATGAGGATTTGTTTCCTCCTAATCAACCGCATGGTGCCGATGACGATAGCCCGTTGAATCTGGCCTCACCGAAGGGTTGGGTATCGCTATGGCCGAAGACCCTAATTCGGATCAACACCTACTCGGGGTCGACGGCAAGCAAAGACAAGCACCTTGCGGCGCCACATGTCGCCGTCCCTCCACGACGCGCCCGGCCGGCGCCGGTGGTCATCGCCCCACCGGAACGGCCAGCTGCGCCGCGAGGTCGGCGCCCCACCACAACAGCCGACCGCGCCGGAGGCCGAGGAATACGAACGTGAGAACTTCCAATGGGATATTCCTACGTCTTCACAAGTTGTCCATGAGGATGCACCGGCATCGAAATATGTGTGCTCCAAGAAGCTGTTTGATTCTCAAGAAACGGCCGAGGAGGAAAATCCCGAGGAGGTCGCCACCGCCGCCGTCAAAAATATGCCGAGCCCAAACACACTCCGTGCTACGGCCACTACGGCGATGGATGGTCCAGCACTACAACCCAAGAAGAGGAAGAGGGCAAATAAGAAGGACGCCAAAGACAAGGTGGCGGCCAAATCCAAGGACAAGGTCCCACTCCTTGACAAGTTGCCAAACAATTGGCGACCTCTCGCATCACTTGGGTGAACCGATGCCGCCGGAGCATGTCCCGAATAAACTCACCCCGGATATGAGGAGCTTGCATGAGACCTGTCGAGCATGTGGAGAACATTCTTCTCAAATCAAAAGATCCTCGCTTACCCTCTCTTCGTGGCGAAGGTGCCAACCGGCATGAACTTCGTCGAGAAGTACCCCGCGGACTTGTGCTTCATCCGGTTCAACGACATCTTCAGCATCTATCGCATGCAAGCGCTCCACTTTAGTGTGGTTCGCCTAGTTGCTCTTAGCTTGTCTTCCCAGCATTGTTAAGGAGGGGACGCCGACCATCGCGATAATGGACCCCTTCTATATGCGGGAGAGCATCATCCGCAACGCCGGGGATCGCGCGATTGCCACCCAGCAGGTCGAGGATTTCATGCTCGGCGAACATTAAAAAGGGCGCCATTCTCATCCCTTACTTCCCCGAGTAAGTAATCACTCGCTAGTCCCCCATCACCATTCTATCCTATATCTCCATTTGCATTTCCAAAGGTTAATCCGTGTGTTTTCCGCAGAGACAAGTTCTCGCACCCTCATCGCCGTGCACCCGCAACACTCGCATGCAGCCTATCTCGACTCGGGTAGGGACCGCAAGAAAGACTACACCCACATCGTGGCCCTTCTCAATGATGCTCTCACCGGCTTCGCCAACAAGGCAGGCCCCTCAAAGTAGAGAGGAAATCCCGAGGAGGCTTGGTCTTAACCCACACAACCAACTTCCCCGCCTCGGGCGATCGACGCAAGACAATGGGATGTACGCGTGGTACGCCATCCTTCGGATGCAGGAGTACATAAAGTACGCAGATGACATGTTGCTGCCGGAGAATCTCGGAAACAGGTTTGCAAACATGGCGGATGTCCCCGATAGAGAGATTAGAAAGAACCGGGGTCGCATCCAGCCAGTTCATTTGCACGGTAATCCTGCGAGATGTCAACGCTAGGTCTGGCGAGTTCTTCTACGGCTACGGTCTACCACCTAATGACGAGATAGAACTCCGCTTGGAGATGTTGCGTGATGAGAGGCCGTTCAACTCGCTTGAGGGCTGCCGTCCATTCCCCCCTAGGCGTACAACCCGATCCTACGACGGGAACACTTGCTAAAGCTTGAACGATATGTCCTTGAACTTCCGTATTGTAATAATTGCTATATATTCCAATAGAATCGACTTGTTGCTTTTATTTAGTTGTATGAATGTGCATGTGAACATGTGTCTATTGTTTCATTTACTTTGCTATATATTTCAAGATTATGGCGTAGATAGCTTAATAATTATTTGCATTACTTGCCTCGTATTTGGAGTTCGCCGATGATTAGAATGTTCGGTCACTCGTACACTCGGGGGTGGAGCCAGTGAGCCTTGGTGCGACGGCCACAAGTATCAATCTCTTGTGCATCCTACCTAGCCTCACTGACTCCATCCCTGGATGTTAATATTTGTTTCGACCGACAAAGTATGAGGCACGCTATTTAATTCGTACTACTTGTCTTTTATTTGAGTTCGCACTTCTTAATTGCATTTGGCCGATGATTAAAATGTTCGGTCACTTGTACACTCCGGGTGGGGCCGGTGAGGCTTGGTGTGATGGCCACAAATATCAATCTATTGTGCATCCTACCTAGCCTCACCGACCCCATCCCCGTATGTTATTATTTATTTCGACCAACAAAGTATGAGGCACATGCTATTTAGTTCATACTACTTGTCTCTTATTTGAGTTGGCACTTGTTCATTGCATTGGTACTAACGTTTTACTTGTCTTGTGCATGGAGATGCCGACGACATATGTCGTGTACAAGGGGAGGGTTCCCGGAGTCTACGACGACCGGGAGGACCGTCGGAGACAGGTGCACCGCTTCAGCCGGCAACAGCTACAAGGGATACCCCACTAGGGTGGAGGCGGAAGGAAGATACGCCCGTTATCTAGCGGGAGAGATGAGGGACATGAGGAGGAACCGGATGAAGACCATGGCCTTCGTGATGATGGTCATCGTGACCATGTTGTTCATGTTCTATGTGATTGTAGTTTAGGTTAGGAGCTACATTGTGAGGTGTATGACGACACATGTGACGACTACCGAGACTTCTAACTTTATGAAACTTAGTCCTTTGGTGTTGCATATGCACATGTTGTATGGATCACCATTCCGAAACGAGACTAGCGTATTTGTGTATGGATACCATTATGAGACTTGGCTCTCTATGTGCTTCTCATATTGCATGTTCTGCTGTATAAATATGAACTGTGTTGTAAATATATACTGCTGTCAAATATGTATTCTAATATGCTGGAAAAAAGCTGAAAAAAAGAATTTTCGAATTTATTGCCGGAGCACCTAAATGACCTACTCGCCGGCGCATGAGGCATGCGCCATTGCTCGACGCACTACTGCCGGCGCAGCTGGCCGGCGCGCCGGTGGAACATGTCCTTTGCCGGCGAATCATCGATGGCGCGCCGGCAGTATCCATACTATCGCCGGCGAACAGCCTGGTGCGCCGGCAATGGCCAGTTATCACCGGCCCGTTCGCACCGGCGGGCTCTTGGTGCGCCGGCAATGGGGCTTTTAGGTTCGCCGGCGGTAGGCCTTTTCCTTGTAGTGTCAGCAGCTCTTGCCTTGCATCGGGAGGAGCTGGGCCGAGGACCTCGGCCGCGCCATGCGCTCGAGGGCGCCGCTGCGAAGAGCGCCAGGAGGCGCCGGCCGCCGCCAGTCGCGTTCGACCGCGCCGTCGCAGGTACGACCACCTTCTGTCCTCTTCCTTTTTCCTTCATGGGGAGGAGCCTCGTTTGCCCTTGATTCTCCCCAATCCTGAGCAGAGGAGGCGGGTGATGTGCACAGGCGTGGGGGACGGAGGAGGCGCAGGGGGTGCAGAGGAGGTGGGGGACGGAGGTGGCTGGGGACCGAGGGTGGCACGAGCCGATGGCTACTCGGGGTCAATCGTGGGCATCACCGAGATTCGTCCAGGTTTGCATCTCCTTCCCCTTTCTGTCTCTTCCTCTCTCTGCTCTCGTTGTTGTTTCTCCTGGCTGCAAGTAACGGAGGAGGAGATGGTGTGAGTGGAGGAGACTGCTCGTTACGGCCGTTCTTCTGGTCAATTTCAAGGCTGAGATTGTGTTAGCCTTTTGATGCCTTCTTTTGGTCAATTCCACCTTGTTATTTTGGTAAATTTTATATGTGTATTGAAATATGCTTAAAAGGTGTTCGATGAAAAGGCAAGTGGACTGCAAGTATTCGTGAGGAGGAGAAGCATGAGAGGGGAGTGGTTCTGGAATCTGGAGATGGAGCCTGGAGGAGGGAGCTCGAGAAACGCCGCAGGGATGGAGGTGGAGGATCAGGGAGTGGATGTACTGGCCTAGCGAACCAGAGGACGTCGATGCTGACCTGAAACACCGCTGAATCTGTCTACAATTTCTCCTCTCCGGGTATGGCAGTTGTTCCCTAGATTAGTTTATCCTCCATTCCTTCCGTTCATGGCCAAAAGTAATCTATTTGGGGAATGTGTAGATGGAGAATTTGCTAAGAATGATTTGGGAGAGGATACAAATTAGTAGTTTGCAAGGGCTCTCGCTAGCACCTTATGTGACTGCTGTGTCTTGCAGATCATCACCCGAGTACCCTGTCTCGTATAAAACCAGCAGGCCCATGAGCTACTTGATACCATGGTCAATTGATTTTTTTTTGTATATTGGCTTAATTAAGACATAATCTCATGGAAGTCTCTATAAGAATTTGTTTCATTTGTAGAGGCAATATGGCATATGTGAGGAATTATGGTGCTGAGCCACGAAGTCTATTAGTCATTTATAATTTACTCCTATAAAATGGTGCTCAAAAGTAAATTAGTTTTGAGTTATCTACATTCTGCTCTATGCTTTGTAAAATTGTAGGCCAATATACAGATGGTTTTCTAGGTTTTCATGTAAGTAGGCTCTTAATTAGGCACTCCTCACTGTCTAATTTATCATATTTCTTTTAATTAATGATTTTTTCACATATTGCAGGTTCCTTGCAAGGGCGAAGGGCTGTTGGTTGTCAAGATTTGAGTTTGAGTGGTCAGATGGTGCAAGAGGTTTGACTTAACTAGATTTTGTGTGTGGTGCTAGGGGCAAGGATTGGGGTGCGCTTTCAGCTACATGTTGGGATAGAGCAAGAACACTCCATGCATAATTGATGTGAGTCAATTTGTTGGTCTTTTAAATCCCGGTCCATCTAAGATTCATGTAAAAGTATATGTTTTCTAAACCAAAATATATATAGTTATGCTTCAGTTTAGATTGTTTTATTCTTAGGATTTCTCTATGAACTTTTCCTCTTTGTAAAGATTCTGATCGTGCTGGTGCTTGATGCAGGTGGTTCAGATGATTAATTGGTTTTTCTTCTGTATGCATAGAAGGAGAAGGAAAAGGATAAAGGACATGCGCTGGCTTTATAGAATCTGGTATCCAACCAAAGTATTTTACCTATCCCGATAAGAAGCCCGACCTGGAAAATTGGTATTGTCTGTCACCTCAAATGTTAAAAATTGAGCCAGCATACGAAGACTGGAAAGCCTAACCAAGAGGACCAAGAGGTATATTTCCTGAAGCCCGCACTTGCATTTGTTTTTTCTAGCATTATGTATAAGCTAGAGTTGTTTGGGCTCATGTGCCTGTACGCAGAAATTTATCCTTGTTATTTTGCCGGCCAGTGTCTGAGATGCTCCATGCTTTTGGTTGCACGGATAGTTAGGAGATTCCTATACTGATGTCGCGTTTCTATGCCCTGACATCAAAATTGAAAATACTTCTGTAAATTTTGCGGCACAGGATGTTGTGGAAGATGAGCTGAGAACTGAAGGCACCATTAGAAGTGCGAATGACAATCGATGGATCTCGAGACAAAAGCCAACAAAGATGGTACTGACGAGGGCATGCAGGTTGCACCTGAACCATATTTACCTATTAACAGTCTCTACTGCTATTTAGTAGATTAACATTGTATTGTACCATTTAGTTGTAAATCGCACACATTGTTAGTGGATGTTGTCTAAAAATAGTTCAAGGGAATATTGAATTAGCTATTTTTTATATCCTTGTGCAGTGGCGGTATCTCGTGTGGCTTGAACTCTCAGTATATGTATTTACCAATTTTATGCCTTTCTATGTGTTTCTAGGCTCTGTGCGGTCATTTTTGTCCAATATTTACTTTAATCTAGGGTGCCCACTACTATCAAAGATATGCCTGACAATTAAATCATATTTCCTCCAGGTTTGTTTATGGTGGTCAAGCGCAGTTTTTTAATGGTGAGACCCGTTCGGAACCAAGGCATTGAAACAATGGTGTTGTTGATATGAGAAGTGTTGGTGAGAATTGCGATGCCTCACAGGTACAGTAATACAATCCTGCTGATCATTTATTTTTGGGGACCATGCTGCTGATTTAACATTCCGACATTTATTCGTGTTTTCAGTTCCTAGCGGGATGGCATCGACCAACTTTTCGGATAATAGTTGACTTTTTATGCTTTCCCTGGATGTATGGGAGGATGATAATAATTGATTTATATTCAATGATTTTATCTCTTTGTTCTGTCCATTGCAGGTCTTTGGGCAAAAAGATAAGCATATGCTGATGGAAAAGGACATATATGCCAAAGAACAAGGCAGCTTGTTTTGATGCCCTTGAGAGTTTGCTTAATTGCTTTTGTTACTATTTGGCTTGATGCCAAAATTTTGTCAAGGTTATGTTCTATTTTTTCCCCGGTTCATTTTTGGAGACAAAAAGAGCAAATATTTGAGTTGCCAATTTGATATCCGGAATTTGGCTTGGTTTTCATCCAAGGCACCTGAGTTCACACCAGAATACTTGACCTGGTGCAAAAAGATAAGCATATGCTTGTTATCAATATCTATTGGGTTGTGTAAATGGCTTCTACTGGTATCCCCTCTCTATTCTTTCTTATCAATATCTATTGGGTTGTTGCTATTTGCTTGTTGTGTATGCTTATTTATGTCTCTCCACTTTATTTTTTGAGTCAATCACTCTGATATGCATAGTAGTACATGTTGGAAGGTTAGATGCCTAATTTGTGGGTGGGTAAATATCTACAAGCGATATATGGAATAGATTAAGTAAATTAGAAACTAGAATAAATGAATTGGCAATGATGTCCTGCTTTCTAATTTGGTTCATCTATATTTTCTTGCACTAGAATATTGCAAATTGGGAGCTATTCACAAGTCTTATTTATTCTGGTGTGGAGGTGTTAACCGCACACCACCATTAGCAGGTCAAGTAACGGTCTGAACTTATGTCATTAGTTCTGTCCATTGCAGGTCTTTGGGCAAAAAGATAAGCATATGCTGACGAACAAGATTGTTTTGCCCCTCTCAGGTGCCTTGGATGGCAGGTGAGTTACTTCTTCCTTCCTCTGTCTCTCGTCGACTGTATGTGGGTATTGTGCTTGTGTTGTTGCCGTTGTGGGCTGATGCTAGATGTGTGTGTGCTTCTGGTTGTAACCGGTGATGGGCGGTGACGGAGGCTTGCTGGACAGCCAGATGCGACGGCGCGACGACTGGACGCGGCGGCGGCGGATGCTCGCCGGATGGTGGATGGCCGGACGGCCGACAATTCTAGGAGGCGCGAGTCAGGCGGCAACGGGTTCAGGTCTGCTTCTCCCTCTTCTATGTTCTCTTTTCTATTCCTAGGTTGTTAGATCTAACATGTTAGTTTTGTGGTTTCTTCTTTGTGTTTTCATCCGATGGATCTATGGCGTTCCCAGATCAGAACCATTAACGAGACATCCAGGGAAGGCAGAGAAACGATTCTTCCATTGTGCTTTTGTTGGCCATTCGTTCTGGCCTCGGCAGCAGCAGGACAAGGTCCCCCAACACCTTACTGGGAGCTTGGTTGTTCTCGGAACCCAAAGAATTCACAGTTTCTAATGCATAATAGGATATGCGGTCATGCTCTTTATATTGCAGCATGCGAAAAATCCTTGATATTGTATAGTTGTTTATCTTGGTGTGAGTTTACTAATAAAAAACAACTCTCAATGATTGTTGCAGATTAATTTTGAGTACTTGGTGCTCCTTCATCTCCTCCCCGAAGATGTCAACAAGATGTCTGGCGGCAGCAGGCCTTGTGGCGTGCTTGAGGCTGCGACTCCCCTGGTAGTGCGGTGTCCTCGGGCTAGATGGCCATCCTTGCAAAACAAAATCAGGTGACTTTCCAAGTTTCTTGTTGCCATGGCTTTTATACTCAAATCTCCCCATTAAAAATATACAAGTTCTCTACTATGGGTGTTATTCTTTCTGTACTCACGATTTTTCTCCACCAGTGATTTGTGTGAAGTGACATTGTTGTTCATTGTTTCCTTGGCATGTAATTAAACTAAAAAGATAAATAATCATAGAATGAAAAATAATTAGAATTATTTGGTTTACCAAACTTATATGTTTGTATTTAATGGTAAAATTTCAAAGGATTGAACACTAATCTGAAGTTTTCCTTCATTTAGAGAAGCGGGGGATCATATACCTTTGAATCGCCTTTTTTATTCTTTATTGCCAGATTTGCTAACATATTATCTTTTGTGCTGCTGTTTGATTTGCAGGGTTATATTAGTTTTGGTTGAGATAGAACAGGTCAGGATCTCCGCGCCGACGGGGCTCGGGATCTCCGGTTAATGGCGCCTCCTACGCCTCGTCCTCCCCTGCCTCCGCACCCGACGAGGACGGCCCTACCACACTGTTTGGGTGAGAGGCAACAGGTCAGGAGGCAACGAGAGGAAGCCTTCAATCCTTCTTCCATGGCGGCGCCTCGACCTTGCGAATCTTGCACCGGTTGGCCAGAGCAATAGAGATGGAAGAGCGCGCCTGTGTGGTCGTCGCCACCACAAGGAAGATGGTTGAGGTAGGTGTCCTTGCCAACGACCTCACTTTCTCCAACTGATCTGAAGGTAACCTTGTTTAATTTCTTTCCTTGGTGTTAGCTTACTAACAACGATAGTTGCAGATTATCTGGGAGGATATAGTGCTTGAAAAAATAATATGCGTATTTAGATCTGCACCTTTTATACACATATGCAACACATGTATGTTCTTTCTGGTGGATTTATCTTCATTTACATGAGATCTTCTTTTGTGGTCTGTGCAGCAAATGTTCATGATTCTACTGGCACGACATATCTAATTATTGCCTACACTGCAGGTTAGATCCTATTTTCTTTTATGATGCTGGGCTAACAAACCAGGTAGAAACGGCGATTGAATTTTATTCAGAGTGCGTAAATTCTTGGATGCACTGGATGCTTTATATTTCTTATATTTTTTGGCACATTTTCTTGTTGAGCACATTGGTTTTGTTGATGAACATGTACGGCCAGGTTTACACAGATTGGGAGGACAATCGTCGCTGTCAGCATCAAGTCGCGATGTGCTTCTGGCTGCACCTCCTTGTGTAGTTGTGTGAGCTCCCCCTTCCTATCCCTTGCCCCTAATTTAGTTTCTATTCTGCAGTAATGGTTTGGATAGTGAGGAGATTCCTATACTGATTTCATGTTTATATGTCCTTGCATCAAAATTAGATATTGCATTTTCCTTTTGTAAATATTTGTTGGTTTGGCTTCCCTAAATTGAGTCTATTTTAGCCACATCTGCCTCTTGAGCTCACTGGTTTTGTTCTGGAACATGTATGAGCAGGTTTACACAAGTTGAGAGGAGAGTCTTTGGCGGCCACCATTGAGCCGCGCTGTGCTTCTTGCTGCACCTCCTTGTGTGAGCTCCTCCTTCCTATCCTTTGCCCCTCATTTTCCTCTCAATGCATCTTCCCTCTCTAAAATCTGCTCTAGATCTGCATGTATATTGGCCATTTTTTATTTTCTGTTCATATGCTCATATAATATATATATATATATATATATATATATATATATATATATATATATATATATATTTGGATGTGTATTGGCTACTTCTAATTTTCTGGCCATATTCTCCATATATATGCATATTTGGAGTTCTTAATCGATTTGGCCAGTTTATTATTCAGCTCATTAATGTTTTTTGATGTTGATTAGGATTGGCTGCTGTTTTTTCATCTTTGGCATGGATTTGAGCAATGGGAAGAGTCATGGGAATTTGAGTCTTCTATTTTGTAGCTAGGGTTTCAGTGTACAGAAGATTCTTACCAATGGCGATAACAAGCAGCATGTGTGTTCATATTGTCTATGGTTGGTACAAGCAATCACATCTTCCACTCCGCTCTTTCATCGTCTCTTGTACTCTGTTGTCTCCATACAATAGCTATTTCTCAATCTCAAATTATATATCTCCTCTCTTCAGGCTGTAGGTAGGGAAGCCCAGTGGAGGGTGGATGCCAGAGCTTGGCGTGAGTTCTTGTGATGCCGAAGCTTTGTTCCTCCTATTTTGTTTCTATAATTATTCACTTACTGATTGTTTCTATACTGGTTGTGACAATCCACGGTATCTTCTTTTCCCTACATTGTCGACTTTTCGGTTCAACTGCTCTGTACAATAATGTACTGATTTCTAGGTTTGTGAATGAATTTTGTTGTGGGTTGTCATTTGTAGGTTTATACTTTTATTCATTTATGGGCTGTAGTTTGTAGGTTTGCTTTCTCGATAAAGAATCAAATGCAGCTTTGCTGCTGCAGACTGTTTTTTTGCATTCTCCATGAGTAGATTATATTCATTAGCTTGTGACCTGATTTATTTTTGAACCTCGTTGATGGGATATATATCCTATATGAAACCATGCATCAGGGGTTATGTTACCAATATCCCGATGCACACTTATTTCTGAAACTCATTAATTAACACGCCATGTTGGCGCTGAGCTTTTGTGATGAGAGGCAAATGAGGTACCGAATGAATATAAAAGCATTGCATAAAGGATCCAAACAGTTATGCTTCAGTTTAGAAGGAAAAGGATAAAGGACATGCTCCGGAGGATGACCGACGAGCGCGACAGAGGCGGATGAGACAACGGCGGTGGCGGATGAGAGGAGGCACTGCAGGAGCGCGTCCCTTGGAGGGGCGACAGCCATGTCTTTGCACAAGGTCAGAGAAGAGAATCCCATTTTACGCAGCTGACCTCCTTCTCTCCCCGTGGGAGCATCATCTTCTCTTTATTTTTACCGACTCCTGATTCCTTCCTCCCTAATTTTATTTTATTTCACAGCTAGAGTTTGGATGTCCAGGAGATTCACCGAGGGCGACAACAACCACCATTGGCCATCTTGAACTCCTTTGATTAATATTATATTCTTAGTTGCCTACATCTTATGCGCTGAAAGGGGTTAGTGTTGAATTGTTCATATAATCTTGCACCTACTTTCTGTACTCAAATATTTTGGAAAGCTTTATCATGACGTAAATATTGATTTCAGTATTTCACCTTACTATCATACAGAGGTTGGATGGAGCATCGAGCATTTCTATCTTGAGGGTGGCCACAGGTTGTGGGATATTAGGATGATTTGGATGTGTTCTTCAGAGCATAGGTGGCCTTGTTGCCGACGGGTAACTAAAGTACACTGATCATTTGCGCGTAGCTTTTCTCTTGCTTTTGTTGTAGTGGTGTTTAAGTATTAGGTAGTACCATGTAGTTGTGTGCTAGCAAAATGCACCTGGCAAGTTTTGTATATTTCCTTATTCTCTGCTTGTTGCCAAAACAAAATAAAATTTGACATTACTATCTACCAATAGTTCTTTGTTGCATATATGCACATACCCTCAATGAGTAAAGTACCTAATACATTAACTAAAGGGAAATAAATTTTCTGAAGGTAGTGATGTTCTTTTATTTGGAAATGCCAACAAATACTGATTCTGTTGACTGAACAATATGTGGCTACTGCTGATCAGATGCATATATATAGCTGCTGAACAGATCTTGAAAATCAGCTGAAGTGAGGATCAATGTATATGTAGCTGCTGATCAGATGTTGCATGCTGCTCATCCTCGAGGCCTGCTCCGGCACATCTTTCTCTCGCATGTTTTTAATCTCTCAACTTGCCTCACCTGATATGCTGAATCGGGTCATTTTTGTGGATGATTTCTTCCAAAAGATTGAATTTTGGTGATGCATTTCCTTATTATCTTTTATGGAATGTGCACCCTGCGATGGTTCCATCTCATTTGGCTTCTGCGATTCTATAACTACATCACTATTGCATTAATTCTTTTGTTGGTGCATGCATTTTTTTGGTTCGTGATTAATGGAAGAAAGGATAGTTCTGAAAATAGGTCAATTCTGAAAATTAGTAGCTATGCCAACGCTTCTGAAAATTCGGATGTTACTTTCTCTCCTAAATTTAGTACGCTAAGCTATATCAATTCAACTGGATAATATCTCGGATCAACAAATAGATTATTGAGCCATTGCATTTTGATTTGGTAGATGATGTTTTGTTTCTCTCCCCAGAATCTCTATTTCTTTCACTTGCAGATGTAAAAATAGCACGAGCAATCAGGCCACCCATGTTACAGATTGTGCAGTAGTTGGCATATCTTGTGTAGAGAGTAGACGTAGGGGTGATGCTCGGTTCTAGGGAGGACATATGTACATACATTTTCAGTTTGAGCAGAGGATTTTTTTAGGCGGGAAAGTTTGCGCATAGGTACATAACAACTTACATGTATTGCATTTTATTTGTCTTTACTGTACTGCTTTAGTTTCTTATGATGGTAATTAAAACATGGTAGATCAATGTCTTCCAGCCACTGTGGACATTATGATATACATGTTTCTTGTAGTAACCATCATTGATTCCAACCTTTTTCTTTCCATTAATGATTAATAGTTGCATGTTTAGTGTTATTGCTATATTCTGGATTGTGATATCTTTGTGGCAAGAAGATAATGGCAGTTTTTTTAAAGCACTGTTACTGATAAGAACACATATTTAAAATTGTAGTTGCTTGCTTTGATTTTGCATGTGTGCTTCCTATTTCTCAATAGAGTTGTTTATAATTATAATTGTTCAGAGAAGGGTTGGTGCTTATAGAAGGATAGAATATTATAGGTCTCCTGATGGACTATGTTTCTTATTTGTTAAAGTGAGATATGATTGTTGGCTGGAGATTCAGAGCTCACTAGAAGGTCATAGTTCCATCACAGGATACAGTTCAACATGTATAAATCACTTCAGTTACACGTTTTATTTTGTCATTCCAATAGCCCTGCTACTATTTTAAGTCTGCTGCAATCCATATGCATATTCAGTCAATTTTTTTGTCATTCCAGTGATGTGATAAGCAGCCTACTCTTATAGTCTTGCGTTGAAGTGCATCTCTATTAGATCTGTGAAACAAGGACCGTATTATTGGGTTATACTAAATGCAACTTCTAATTCTTTTGCAGTTGGTGAAGAAACATTCGGGATCCTCATTTTAACTGAAAGTTTCACTAAATCCATTAAAGGGTGTCAGGTATCTTCTAGTTGTGCAGTGCTGTGTTGCAGTATAGGATTTTCTTAGCTAAGTTTCAATTCTAACATATATGCTTCTAATGCAAGAGATTAATAGTTTCTTTGCTCTTCGAAATGATGATTTATATATTTGTTTCCTGCAAGATATTGAAACCCTAGAACTATAAGAGTGCAGCTTGCACGAACAAATAAGGTTAATAAATAGTTCCTGCTGTTTTGATTCTTTGACTAATAAACATGCCTGTAAATGTTTATTCATATCCGATGCAAGACACGTTTAAGACATCTCACTGAAGAGGAAAGTTAACTTTAATTAAGTGTCTTCCGTCCTTCCTTGACGGTCAACATATTGTTATGTAAGATTTTTAGGACTTAATGCAAGTCTTTATTCTATTCTTGCACCTTGCTTTCTGCAGACAGCTTTATGAATTTGATATCAAGTCTTGGCTTTTAGATCTCTTTTGAACTCTAACAATGATTGTTAAATGATTCATATGAATGATGTAGATTAAATTATGTGCATCTCGTCGTACAGCTATTGAAGTCACAAAACCCTGATGAGGCACGTAGTAATGCAGATATGTATGACCTTTAAGACTTCTGATTGATATTCCATTTTTGTTAGTGAAGTGTTCTTCCTTTTCTGTAGCTCGAGCCATTTCACCTACAATTTATCATACCGTTTTATGTTAAATTAAAGCTCTGTTCTTGATGTCCACTTCGTGGGGCTACTGTAAGTTTGCTATCGTGGTGTACAAAACTTGGTGTCTGGTTTTAATTATTCATTTTGTAGGCAATTTTCCTATCGCCTGACCTATCCAAAATTTTGAACTTGTTAACAATCTTATGGAGAAAGAAATTAGGATTGTGTCCTGGTTAAACATGGCTTTTGAGGTGCTACTAACTGCTGCAGTTTTGGTGGTCCATATTCTCCGAGCAAAGCCATAGGCCATGGACCCGCTGCTCTGCTCTAATTTGGTAGCAGCCTGACAGTTTGCAAGAGAGCAATTCGGGACGGGGCTACCTTACCGGAGATATGGACGGTTTGGAGTTAGAATGCCCAAATCCCAACCTTAGATACCACCATAGTAGAACTAAACATATTATTGCTATATGGGCTATTTACTTTACTATGGTGTGACCTTTTGATTCTATCATCTGTGTTGTGTGACAGTGTGTTGCTATTGATGATTTTCTGATTAACCTTGTGTGCAACCAGAGTATGAGTTGTATATTTACTATCGATTTCATTTGTCTTTTATCTCTTTCTCTATTATCATTTCATTTGTCTTTTATCTCTTGCTATTATCACTATGTATTCACTTATTGATAAGACATGGCTTCAATTGAGGCTCTGGTTCGGTCTTTGTGCTGGGTTGCAACGGGTTATTCTATATATTAGTGTCCATTAGCATATTATTAGTACACTTTTGTTTGCACTGATTTAGGCATTTCTCTAATGTATTGATTCTTCCATTTGCGTGTGATGAAATAAAAAATCGGAACCACTTAACCATAATATTCCCCAGTTACAACTCGAGTGGTAGCAAGTGGATTATCCAAAAGGAAAGTGGATTTTCTCCAACCTACCCTATCGATTATACTATAACTAAATTGAAGAAAACAAATTAGGCAAATGAGAGTACAAGAGCCGTCGAAGGCGTTTCCTCCAACGAAACACGCTGAATACTACTATAGCTCACCATGGATGGCTATTTCACCCTAATACTCCCCTTTTGCTACTGCGATGATGGCAGCGATCGACACTTTGAGCTCCCAAGCCTCCAGTATTGAAATTAACCAAGGCTTACGGTGAGCAATGTGGTAACACGGCCCGTCGGATACTACTACACTCGATGGAAAGGCTCCGCTCCAACCTCCGGTACTAAAATAAGCCAAACGTTATGAGATTCTAATATTTCGTTACCATCGATTGTTAAAAGTCTTAAGTTGCTATGCAATCAATTGACCAAAAAATGAAGCTGTTATGCCATCCGCTAAAGTTAACTGTGAGTAGCTCCAATGTCCTACTTTTGAGTATGTCTAAGAGGTTGAAAGAGGAAGAGGAAACTGTGCAAGTGACGAAATAAGAAATCGCAACCACTTAACCATAATATTCCCCAGTTACCACTCGAGTGATAGCAAGTGGGCGGCGATCGAAAGAGCTACACGCTCCCGAGACTCCGGTATTGAAATAAACCAACGCTTACGGTGAGCAACACGGTAACACGCTCCATCAGATACTATACTGTACTCTATGGAAGAGCTCCGCTCCAACCTTCGGTACTAAAATAAGCCAAACCTTATGGTTAGCCTCCGTCATTTGCGCGATAGCGCAACAGGTCATCTAGTTGTCATAAAACAAGCATGGAACATCAGAAATTGTAGGTACGTTGGAGACGTATCACAATCCTGCTGATAGACATGATTCATGATGCTTATTGTTAATTTGTTGGTACCTTTTCCATGATTGACATAGCTGTTAGATGATTTTATTTGCATGTATCTTATTATGAATTGCTTAAGTACTTGCCATATCATGAGAATATTTACATCATATGAACGAATGTGTTCGTGAAAGTTCTTTTATCGCACTCAGTTGTTAACAGAATTTCTTGAGGACAAGCAATAAGATAAGCTTGGGGGAGTTGATACGTCCAAAACGTATCTACTTTCCCGAACACTTTTGCTATTGTTTTGCCTCTAATTTGTGTATTTTGGATACAACTAACACGGACTAACGCTGTTTTCAGCAGAATTGCTCTGGTGTCTCGTTTTTGTGCAGATATTCAACTTTCAGGAAAATCCTCGGAATTTATGTCAAAGGGCCTATTTTTCCAGAAGAATCATGGAGCCAGAAGGGCAGACCTGGGGGAGGCCCAGGCCCCCCAGACAACAGGCCGGCGCGGCCTGGAGGGGGGCGCGCCGCCCTATCGTGTGGCCCCCTCGGCCAGCCTCTGACGCCCCTCTCTGGACTACTTAAGGGTTTCGATCTAAAAACGCGAGACGAGAAGTCGAAGTCGCCAGAAACCATCCAGTACGCCGCCACCGTCGCGAAACTCCGTCTCGGGACCAGAAACTCCGTTCTGGCACTCCGCCGGGACGGGGAATTGGAGGAGATCATCGCCATCATCACCACCGACGCCTCTCCATCGACTAGCCATGTTTCCCCCATCCATGTGTGAGTAATTCCCCCGCTGTAGGCTGAAGGGGATGGTAGGGATTGGATGAGATTGGTCATGTAGTAGCATAAGATTGTTAGGGCATAGTGCCTAGTGTCCGTAATTGGTACTTTTATGATATTGTTGCAACTTGTTATGCTTAATGCTTGTCACTAGGGCCCGAGTGCCATGATCCCAGATCTGAACATGTTATCAATTCATGATGATATTCATTGCTTTATGATCTTACCTGCAAGTTGTATACACGTATTGTTGTCCGGAACCCGAGGCCCCAAAGTGACAGAAATTGGGACAACCGAATGGGAAGGCGATGATATGAGGATCACATGTGTTCACGGAGTGTTAATGCTTTGCTCCGGTGCTCTATTAAAAGGAGTACCTTAATTTCCAGTAGATTCCCTAGAGGCCCGGCTGCCACCGGCTGGTAGGACAAAAGATGTTGTGCAAGTTTCTCATTGCGAGCACGTACGACTAAATATGGAACACATGCATATTGATTGATTAGTACTTGGATAACATTTTATTATTATCTGCAAATGCCCTGCCTTGATTGTTACATGAGTTTCTCTCATCCATGCAACGCCCGTCATCGATCCCTGTGCCTACAGTATTTTAATCCTGCTGTTTACTATAATCACTACTGTTGTCTTTGTTACACTGCTGTTGTTATTTCACTACTGCTACTGCTATAAAACTGTTACTACTGATAAACTCTTGCGAGCAAGTCTGTTTCCAGGTGCAGCTGAATTGACAACTCTGTTGTTAAGGCTTACAAATATTCTTTGTCTCCCCTTGTGTTGAATTAATAAATTGGGTTTTACTTCCCTCGAAGACTGTTGCGATCCCCTATACTTGTGGGTCATCAAGGCGCATGAAAGTTGATGGAGCATTTGAAAGACCAAATGGCATGACAAGCCATACATAGAGACCAAGTTTGGTCTTGAATGCCGTCTTCCCTTCATCACCAATTGCCATGCGGATTTGGTGGTAACCACTATGCAAATCGACTTTAGAGAAAATCGTGGCACCACTTAACTCATCAAGCATGTCATCTAAACGCGGAATGGGATGGCGTATCGAATGGTAATGGCATTGATGGGGCAACAATCCATACACATTCGTTGCGTCTCATCCGGTTTAGGAACAAGAATCACGGGAACCGCACAAGGACTAAGGCTTTCACGAACATACCCTTTAGAGAGGAGATCTTGTATTTGGCATTGAATCTCCTTTGTGTCTTCGGGGTTGGTGCGGTAGGCGGCGCGGTTTGGGAGCGGGGCGCCGGGTACGAGGTCGATGCGGTGCTCTATGCCCCGAAGCAGTGGAAGCCCATGAGGTAGCTCGTCGGGGAAGACATCTTGAAACTCCTTCAAAAGAGATAACAAAGACGAAGGAATGTTGGTTAAGTCGTTAGTCGCCGACGATGGTCCCTTGCAAATGAGCACATAGTGCAACGTGGTGTATGGGTTTTCTTGCACTTCTCTCCACTCGCTTTTGGTGGCTAGGAGGACACTCTTATCTCACTCATGTATGGCTTGTGGCGCTCACTCTTTTTGGTGGGTTGCTCCCTCTCCTCTCAACTCACTATGGTGGTTGTGTTGTTGTGCCCTCGCTAAAGCCTTCTCATTGTCCGCGATGATTTGGCTAGGAGTCATTGGGCGAAGCTCAAACTTCTTATCCTTGACCGTGAAGGTGTATGCATTTGAGTGTCCATCATGTATATCCTTCTTGTAAAATTGCCATGGGCGGCCAAGCCACATGTGGCACACCGTCATGGGCACCACGTCACACTCAATAGTGTCTTCATAAGGTCCAATCTTGAAGTTGACGGTGACGGTATGTTGTATCTTGACGTTTCCCTTGTCGCTCAACCATTGGACATGGTAAGGATGAGGGTGCTTGCGAAGCGTGAGGTTGAGCTTCTCACACAACTCGGTTCTTGTGAGGTTGTGGCAACTTCCTCCATCGATGATGACCTTTATTGACTTGCCACCAATACCGGCCCGGGTTTGGAAGATGTTGCACCTTTGGTCTTTTCCATAGCTTGTGGTTGCGTTGTTAGCACCCTTGTGACCACAAGCGAGGGGCTAGGGTCATGCACACATAAGAGAGGGTCTTCTCCACTTTCTTCATCATAATCTTCTTCATTGGCGACGGCGGCTTGCACAAGAGCTTCATATTCATCTTCACTTAGCGTCTCTATGTCACCATTCTCCATAGTGATCATGACTTTGGTATTCTTGCACTCAAAGGACTTGTGGCCTTGTGTGCCACACTTGAAGCAAGTGACATTGGAGGGTCCCGTAGAGGCCTTTGAGGAGGCGGTGGAAGTCATCGGTTGCTTCATGCGACTTTGTATAGTTGTTTGCTTGGGTGGTGTAGAGGAAACGGAAGGCTTGACACTTGTTGTAGGAGTTGTTGTAGCTAGCTTGGAGGCGAAGTATGACTTGGACTTGGAGTACTTGATGTCCTCATTCACTTGGCGCTCGGCCTTGGACGCTTGGTGAACCAACTCAACCATGTTGGAATATTGTTGGAACTCCACGATCCTCTTGATGGGGTAGTTGAGGCCATTGAAGAATCTAGCAATAGTTTGGTTCTCGGATTCTTGGATGTTGGCTCGCATCATAGTTGACTCCATCTCCTTGTAGAACTCCTCAGCGGTCTTGGTGCCTTGCTTCAATTTTTGGAGTTTGTTGAAGAGGTCGGTCTTGTAGTGTGTTGGTACAAAGCGAGCTTGCATCTCTTCCTTCATCTCTTCCCAAGTGTCAATTGGGTCTTCACCCGTTTCTTCCCTTAGAGTGACTACTTGCTCCCACCAAGTGTTGGCATAATCTTAAAATTCAAGAGACGCCATGGCCACTTTCTTGGCACCGGAGTAGTTGTGTATGCGGAAGATCTTGTCGACCTTGAGTGCCCATGAGAGGTAGGCCTCGGCATCGTCTTCACCTTTGAACTTGGGCATGTTGAACTTGAGCTTGCCAAACATATTCTCTTCATCTTCCAAATTCCTTCAGCGAGGACGGATGCCTTCATCTCTTGCGGCTCGAGGCGGTAGAGGAGGTCTTCCACGGCCAACCATAACATTGGGTTGGTGTTGAACTTGAACACTAGCTTCACTTGGTTCGCGACGAGGGTGTTGTCGAAGATCTTGACGAGGTTGTTGACGACGCCCATTGTCGGCGGCCTCCTCTTGAGCCAAGTCTGGGTCTCCTCTTCCATGTTGTTGTTGACGAGGATGATTGCGGAGATCACGTCTCGGTTGTGCTTGATGACCTTGGTCTTGAGCATCAACATGTGGCTCACGATGAGGTGTCGGTTCCATGTTGTGGATGACGTTGTCGTGGGGTTGGTCGTCACGCCCATGGTGGGCATGGCGATCCACTTGATGACGGTCATCGTGTAGAACTTGTTCTTGTGGGGGGCGTTCATGGTGACGAGCATGGCGATGGAATTATCCTCGCCTTGAGTTTGAGCGAGAGTCTTCATGACGATCATGTGGGCGACGAAGTCGATGATGGTCTTCATGCCTTGAGTTGGAGCTTGAGGACGTATGGCGCTCATGAGAGTAGTAATCTTGCACCGAGCTTGATGATGATGAGGAAGTAGAGCGATGTCGGTGTCGGCGACCCAAGTTGTTGATGGCACACTCGAGATTATCCATGCGCCGCTCCATGTTCGCATCATTGGCCGCCATTTGGCCATTCAAGTTGTCCGTAGCTTCTCGAAGTAGGGTCATATCATGATTGACGATGGTGAAGTTGTTGGCCACCTCCTCATATTGATCGTCGATGCGTGTCTCGAACAAGGCGAGTTGCTCCTTGAACTCTTGGCATTGAGTCCATAGGTTGTGTTGTGTAACCAACTTCTCGTTGTTGTGGAGGACTCCGTCGTCCTTCGCTTTATCTCCGTTCCTATCCATGAGATCAAGGCAAGAGCTATATGGTGGTGGTTAGTGGAGAAACTACCTTCGGGTCTTACCTTGAAGTGATGGAATTGGGTCAACTAACGATACCGAGAGCAAAATTATTTGTGTTGGGGTACTCACACAAAAACACACGCAAAAGCTAGCAAATATGGTGGTAGGTTAGGATGGTGGAAAGCCAAATGATAAAATCCAAGATCAAGTGTATTGTTAAAAGTGCGTAAGCTCCAAAATCAAATGTCCAAATGGTGATCACGAAAGCACAAAAGATGTGGAACGCACACACGAGATGATTGGGGTTAGTGTGACCAAGGAATGGGCGGAAAAAGACAAGAACCAACCAACAAGGTGGTGCCCGGTGTCACACTAACACAAGTAGAGTCAAAGCTTTGGTTGCAAACGGAGAGACGCCAAGATTTACACGCGACCTCTCTTCTCGTTTCTCTCTTTTGCTTAAAAGCTTTTTGCTCTTTTGTGTTTGGTGGCACTTGACACTCTTTTCTATTGTAGCATGTGGACTCTTTTTGTGTTTTGCCGGGCTTTTTCTCACACGATATTAGCGTTAGCCTCGCTTTTGCTATTTTACCACACGAGTTTTGCTTATAAGTTTGACTCAAAACTACGCACACACCTCACAACGGGGACGCGTGCAATGTCTCGCAACACTTGACAAGCAATGCTCGGGAGGTTTGGATCGCAAAAGGAAAAGGGATTTGCAAGTTATACCAAGATGTGGCGTAGGCGGTGAAGATCACACAACTTGCAATATGGTGGTGGGATCAAGAGTACGTTTGCAAGTCGGGGTGCCGAGAGTGTCGTCGCTTGCGTCGGAGCTGCGGGTTAGTGTTACACAAAAGGCACTCAAACCAGAACAAGCAAACACAAAGGTGAAGTCATGGTCGAAATGGGGCTGGCGAGCTTGGCTTGTTCTTGGCGGCAGTGCCGGCCTAGTTGAGGCGGCAGTGCCGGCCTTGAGGTGGAGGCAGTGCCGGCCTGGCAGGGGCGGCAATGCCGGTTCCTGATGAACAGCTCGAACTGTTCTTCGCGAAAAGCGGACCAAATTCGACCAAAACGACGAAAATCGATGCAATTGAAGTCTAGAAAGTGGGGGAAACGTAGATCAACCAGAGGGGCATGAAATCCATGGATCAAAACCACTAAAAACGCAACAAAATCACAGATCTGACCAAAGGCAATTTAGGGCTATTTTTGGGGAATTTTTTAGAAATTTTTTTAGGGTGAAATTGGATGGATGGGGTCAAATCCGGGCTAACCAAGAGCTGCTGATACCATTTGATGAGGGCTAAGGGCTAGGATGTGCCCATATCCCACGAATTTGACCAAGTTTGTGGATGAATGAGGTGGGAGAGGAAGAAGAACACAAGATCCAATACAAACACACACACACACACACAAACCAAATTTACTCCCTTGGTAGGTTAGACCAAGCCAATAGAACCACTTCTTAGAGAGACCCTTGGGTAGAATCTAACAAGTGGGAGATTGGTGTTGGAGATCTCAACTAGAACTTGGATGAGAGAGGTGATAGCCTTGAATCATCCATGAAGAGTAGAAATCCCTCAAGAGTGCCTTGATACAAAGAACATAGTTCTAGGAAGACAAAGCTCAAAGTAGTTTAAGCCTAAATCTTGTCTAACCCTAATTTGGGGAGAGGGATGAGGTACTTATAGGTCCAGATTCGTACAGGGGCATAATAGGCATTACAATAAAGTATCATGGTCCATAGATGATAAATAGACTGGTCCGGATGAAGTCAACTTGGGTGGGCCGCGGTCTGCCGGCTCGGCTCCAGCGGCGCGTGCCAGCCTAGGTCGTCGTTGCGTCATCGGAAGGTGGGGCCGGCGATGCGCGGCGGTCGGAGGCCCAGCAGGTGCGGGGTGAGCAGGCCGGCAGTGCCGGTGTCCTGGGGCCGGTAGTGCCGGAGTGTCGAGGCCGGCAGCTCCGGTGTGTCGAGGCCGGCAGTGCCGATCTTGAGTGATTGTCTCCGGCTGGAATCCTTCTTCTCCTTCTTCCTTATCCAGCGGCGGGTCTCCTGCGACGTACTCCTCTTGAGGCTCGTACCTGATGACACACAGTATATCGGCATGAGGTAGCATTCCATCCAATGAGGAGTTCAATGTATAGGTGGAAAGGAGCGAGTTCACCTCTTGGTGTATGACTTTGGCCCGAGCTCGTGTCATTGGGCCACGAGGAGGGCTTGTCGGTCTTGAGGAGGAGGTGTCCAAAGGCCACCCCGTATCATCCCCTTTTGGACTCCACTTTGCGCCCTACCATATGCAAAGTGTGATGAACTTATTCCAGCACCTCAATTTGAGGCTGTAATTTCATGCAAATTTGAGCTAATTTGAGGTTACAACCTCTTTTCTCGAATTTCCTGAAAATAAACTTGCCCGCGCCGAAAATGCGTCGGCCCGCTGGAGCCACCCCTAGATGCAAACGGACGCACGACCATTTTCGCATCCGGCAGGCGATGCAAACGGACGCCCGCGGACAATTTGGGTGTCCGTTCCGCTAGAGATACGCTTAGGCTTAGATACCATGCCAAGCTGTGCAATCCACTTAATTCACTGTTTTTACATGTTTCCTTCCTCTGGACCAGCTCATTGTCACCCATTCCATTGCCAGGGCTGCCATGGCGTGCATGCATAATGCATGTGAACATTGATTCAAGGACGAAGAACCATTCTCTGATGCGTCTGATACGGTCATGCTTCCATGTGTGTGTGTGCAGCGCAGTTGACCGAGTCCGGCAGGATTAGGAGTGGACTTGAAGAAAGAAAGGAGCAGCCCATGCCTCGGGCGTCACTGTGCGCGCGAGAGAGATCAATCATGTCACGCACGCATGTGAGCTCCCTGCCGCGGCAAGGACAGGGATGCTAACAAGCAGGCAAGAACACACTTGGCCGTCCAGGAAAGGCTCTTTATCTCTTGCTGCGAAATGTAGCAACGGCAGTTACTCCCTGATGTCAACCACCCAGCTAACCATGCACGCATGACTCAGCACCTCTGCAAAACCCACACACAAAATCAATTGATACTACCAACTGAAATGTCCCTTGGGATCAGAGGGATGTTGTGGATGATCCAGTGGTCCATGGGAGCTGCAACCATGTGTGATGTACCAGCAATTGCATTTCAGATCAACAAGCATCTGAATTTCGTGCAGGCATAAATAAGTACTGTAGAAAATGCAGGGTTTAACTTTTAATTTGCAGGCAGAGAGGACCACGCAGCGAATTGCTTGCAGGTCCTGGCGCTGAGAAATTTAACATGGCGCCCAGTAAAACGTTATTGCTAGTGCACATTCCGTTTGGTCGCAGCATCGCAGGTCAGAAACACGAGGGTACGCCAAACGTGTTGCAGCTAATGCTTCTCTATTCTGTCACCATTTACAGAGCCACTATAATGCAGCTACCCCACAACAAACTGGTATGCATTATCGTTTACAAAAAAAAAACTGGAATCCATTAAAAAAAACTTTCAGTTGCAGCATTATGTATTTCAGTCCTTGACCTGTTCAGATCGCAGAATGCCCAGCTGCACATCTAATTTTACTTGTCTTCACCATTTATCATCTATTTTTTTGCCATCAAAGGTATATAGCACTAATACCAGGGCCTCCCATTATTGACACGAATTAGCATTAGTTGAAGAAAATTATCCTGCAGTATTTATACTCTCAGGTTTTCGCATTGAAAAATTCTTGCGATTCTTTCAGAGCTCTTGAAGGTAGAACAAATACATTACTCTCAGGATTTTGTCTCTCTCCATAAGCGAACAAAACATAATAAAGAATGTGAAACCGAAACCATGATATGAAAATTGTTAGAATCAGGATTTATGCTACATGAGAAACCAAGTTCAGTCCTGAATCTTGGACAGTGCACCGGTAGTCTGAAAACTAGGAAAAAAACACAAGCATTGATGCACTAATGCTACATACAAGAATTATATAACTCAATATCAAATAATGATTCTTACCACATTATATACAAGCTTCACATACATTTTCTTGGGGCATAATGACTAGGCGGTATGTTTGTTATATTTACCTTGGGTAACCAGAATCAGCAGAGAGATTGTCACTGGATTTTTTTTGGACAACCCAGGGACATACATTAGTGTAATTGGTCACACAAGTAGCCTATGAAAGAATCTCCACTTCAAGTTTTGGTAACCTGCCACACATTTAAATATTACGTCCGTCCCAAAATGTAAGCCTTTTTAGAAAGCTAAACTATTTCTAAAAAGGCTGACATTTGGGAACAGAGGTAGTATTTTTTGCCAGCACTTTCTGCCAATTAATACCAATAACCAATCCACTAGCAATTTCAGGACCATAGGAAGAAAATACATGTACAACTTCAAGTAAAAGTTGACACTACTGTACTGACCGAAGACCCAACTTGGGAGCGAAAATGATTTACAGCGATGTTGATACACGGAAGAGTATAAAAAGATCGTATGGAGCTTGGTACTAAGCTTAATGGGCAACATCAGTTTCAGTGCCAGAGTAACAAGCACACTGAAACTTTTCTAAGTAAAGTCGGCAAACATTAGGAATCAGGATCTCTCCATTCTCCTTACAATAACAAGCTCAATTGAATTTGTACCAGTTATCCACAGATGGCAAATATAAAGAGCTCAAGCTTGGCAGAAGAAATAATAGCTAGAAAGTTTGGAATTCAGAGTCCATCTCCATCATATGTTGCCCATCTTTCAATGATAACCTGAAACTCGTTATCCCTTTTCCTGACCTGCAATGTAACAAACACATCAACTAATGCTGTATGCATTAAGTTCTTACATGGAAAGAAGTGCCAGCGATATGGATTGTTTGCCTCGCTAAAGAATAGCCCACCAAACTAAAGAATCATCTCGATAACTTTTACTATAACTTTCCTATAGTCTCAACATTAAAACACTACTTTTTGAGCATGCAAATTGCACAACAGCAAAGTCATGCTTCAAAATGAAATTGTCAGGTAAAGCAAACTACAGAAAACGGTCACTTTTCTGTCATGCCATGAAATGTATCCCATCCCAAAACTGCGAGAAACATGCTGATAAATATTACCTCAACTAGTGGCTTCTTGCCATGGAGTAGCATATCAACACTCCTCTCAGTCTGCGAAAGGGATACCACATAAAAACAGTCATCACAAAATGAGAAAAAAAAAATCTGTATACTGAATTGTGATTACATTCCATTCTTGAAAAGAAAGGTTAGTTGATATCATTCAGGTAGCATGCTGAGTTTTAAGATGGTCTTAGTTCCTAACAAAGCAGAGCAGAAATAGCAGTAGAAAACACGTCAAAGAAATTTCAGCAAGGATGATAAACAAACAGGAGCTTAGAATAGATAGATATGTTCGTAAACAGTGTTAGTCATCCATAATAGAGGAAAATAATAGAACCAAAAAACTATTTCACTACATTACCAGAGTTGCTCAAAATAGAGAAACATTAATATAAGGTATTGCGACTGATCAATATGACACACACTACAAGTTAGAACTATTGACGCGAAACCATGAACTGTGATATGTATCAGCTATATGAAATTTGGTGTTCTCCTAACTCCTAATATGCTATAAGTGTATCACCGTGCAAGTGCGGTACTTCTACATGATTATCTCTACGATTCTAAACGAGACGATTTTAAACGAGACAACATTGGCCTGTATGTTAAAACAAAGCAGAAAATGTATATATTCATATACTTTGACCACTTGGCATATACAGAAAAGAAAATACACATACCCGATGAGTCACCCAGTAGTGCCGCTCCCTCATCTCAATAAGGAAAGGAAATGTTGGAGGGGCCTTTCGCTCCAGAATACTTTTTTGGGTACGTCCGCGCACGAGCCTCCTCGTCACCAAGAGTGACAGTTTCTACTCCTCCAATCTGATTTTCCAACAAATAACGTTAGCATATTGACTGATAGGTGGATAAAAACATCTTTCTTTTAAATATTCAAACTTTCGCTCTACAAGAGCATGGCTGCAAGAAATTTGGTAGGACTATCCATCTTCGATAAACAATGCTGGACCAATATCTGGATTATGTATAAGCTATCATGCCTACAGATAAAATAATTGAAACTATATATGACAACAAGCTCAAGTTTGCCATTTCGAATCCAATAGCATGTAAAAATCGTACAATAACAGGGTATAGTACAGATCTAATGCAAAGTTACGAGCATAACAATGCAGGTTATGAGAATAATGGCATACCAAGTCAGATAAAACTGGATTCTTTATAATGTTAGCAAGCCTTTCTCCATGGGCAGTACCAATAAGCATTACACCCCTTTCTGCAATTGACCGACAAGCTTGCGCCTCTGCTTCAGTTCCAATCTCATCTACAATGACCACCTCAGGCATATGGTTTTCAACTGCTTCAATCATCACTCTATGCTGCATTGATGGTTCAGGTACTTGCATTCTTCTTGCGCCACCAATTGCAGCATGAGGAATATCCCCATCCCCACCAATCTCATTACTTGTATCCACAATTACCTGCCCTAAACATCAGCATGCCCATAGAACATGTTCGAATTATACATACGAAGATAGAGCCCGAGTAGTAAAAGACAGTAACATTGTTTATATACCACTCGTTTCTGAAACTCATCTGCTAAAACACGTGCAATCTCACGCATAACAGTAGTCTTGCCAACCCCAGGTCTGACCAAATAAAAAACTGTTAATATATATTCTGATTGCACTGAAACACGGATGCTTGAATTAAATCACATGGAGCTCCGAAAAGTTATGGATGCACAACATCAAACATCAATAGAATATGTGATAAGTATAACATAGAAATGGCACTAGACCACATATGGCAATGCAGAGTTGTATCAGAAACGCTGCTCTGAGGCAATATTAGTTCCAGTATTTTACTTATCCAATCAGGGATCCATTGAAGGCCTAAACACAACTTTTTAAAGTTAATAGAAACCACATCCTAATTCATTATGACATCTTGGCTCCACAATTCAAGACACTATTTAGCAATTATTATTGTATGAATTAGTTCCTCAGAATTTTAGAACTCGTTCACTATTTCACCGTTAATTTGTTTTGTAAAATACCGAAAACTCTGTCATTCCAAAATTATCATAACATCTTTATGAGAATTAGTGATTTTTTTTGATATTTTAAGAAAATAAACAAAGCAGAAATCGAAAGTCCTATGAAGTGTGGACCACAGTTTGTTGTAAAGTTTGGCTAACTACAGTTTTTGTGGCGGTTGAATCGGGCATCACGCTTGAGGCAAACGCTCGCTAATAAATTAGCCTATGACAGGATAGAAAGGTTTTGCATATGCCATAGCTGGTTTAGGACCAAACTCTTGCCATAAAAAGTGTAGCTTGTGGAACAAAACCGTGGTAGAACATGGCAGCGAACCAAGGATGCCCCTAGGCTCCTATTACTATGACATTAGGTATATCAATAGAAACCATTTGCCTTTTCAAACCATATACATGTTCCTGAATAAATGTACATATGATCATTTATTTTAATGTTCTAGGCCGCACAATCAGCCTTCATGAACTAAAGATACCAAAGAAGTTTGGAAGTGTTCCATATTCCACTATTACTCAGTGCATGTAGATCTAAATATTGATGCAGCAAAACGACGTACCTTCCCAAAAAGAGAATGCTCTCTTTGTAGTTTAAAAGATCACGGACCATGTCAACATGCCCATTAACGGCTCGGCCAACTCGACAGGTCAAACCAACAACCAATCCTTTTCTACTCCTTATGGCAGATATCCTATGCAATGTACCTTCGATTCCAGCACGGTTGTCGCCTCCAAATTCTCCTACAGCTCTCTGAGCTTCCTCCAACTCTAGCTGTGAAATCTGTCGAATAAATAGGCAAATCAAAAGAACAGGAAACATTAGTTTGCAAACAAATTTCTCCCTTCGCTACCCATTGATTAAGCTTAGGGGCTCACATGTATTTATCAGATGAATCAGCACATATCCATTAGCATAAAGAAGTTAGTTTTTCATGAGTACAGCTGATACTATTATATAGTTTGGACAATAGACATGACAACAAGACCAACCACACTGTAATGGAAGAACCGTGTACTCTTTGATTTCATGGTATGATTACATTTCACAATATTGTTAGCGCAAGTATGTCATCAACTCAGGATTAACTTACAGTTGCATACCTCACTATCCCGTAGATATTGGCCACCAGAGTTACCAAGGAAACGTGCCTCAGGTCGTCTCCCCAAATCCAGAATAACCTAACTCACTCATCAGTTGGGATGGTTTATGCAATTAAATTCAGGAATATTCAAACACGATGATTTAGGTGTAGTGGCAACAGACAAGTGCATTTGCTCACCTCCAACAGCTGGTCCCTTCTAGGTTCATTTTGCAGATTATCTCTTAAATCTCTAGGTAGAATCTGAAAAGGATATATAGATGTATACCCTATATTTCTTAGTTTACAGAAAATAACTAGATCAAATATACAGAAACTTGGTCGACTATGTGTGTGGTAAATGATTTTACAGCATTGAATCCTGATGCATATAAATATGATGTTTTGTACGAGTATTGAAGTAAGTGTAAGTCCATTGCAGAGCAGTAACATGACTCTTACAGAAAATAGCAATAGAAACCAAGCATCTATCCTACCTTTTTAAGCCTGTTTTTACACCAGTGGCAGGTATTATTAATGGCT
>NC_061512.1:94338470-94366123 GCF_022539505.1 Lolium rigidum | reverse complement strand
GCCACGTCTGGGTTTTCCGGGTTAGCGCCCTTCACCGAGGGTATCCGGAGATGCTCTAGGTAAATTCCGGGCTCGCTTCCGGGCTCGCTTGTATCCTGCCTCCGGGTCGTTCTTGAGGTCGTTGACCCACTTGCAGTTGCGGTTGGTATGAGTGGACTTCCCTGTAGCCGGATCCAAGTGGGCCAGGCAGGGCATGTCTCTGTACTCCTCGTAGGTTTGCGGGGCGCGGGATCCGCCAGCGGTGACCTCAGTGCCGTGCTGCTGCCCCCTGCCGGCTCCGCCTCCACGGCCGCGTCCTCTTCCGCCTCCTGAACCTCCGCGTTGGAACGCCATGGCGACCATCTCGGATCCGCCACTCTTCTGGTCATCAGGGTTTTTGCGCTTGTGGCCGCTGTTGTTACCGTTATCACGGTTCTTCTTTCGCTGGTGCGGGGGGATTGCTTGTAGCTGCGATATCACCGCCTGCGTCGTCATCGGCGGCGGTGTGGTCACCGGCAATGGAGATCATCTCGTCCAAAGTCGGTTTGTTGGCGTTAGCCAAACATGTAAGCTTATGCCTCAGCAATCCTCCTCTCTGCAGTCCACCAATAAAGGCGTACATGGCGGTGGTGTGATCGACGTTTTCGCACTCGTTCCTGCATGCCAACCATCGTGTGAGGAAGTTTCTTGAGGTTTCTCCCTTCTTCCGGATACAAGCTTGTAGAGTCGCTTGCTTGTGGCGAGGTCTTTTGTAGGTGCCCCTGAAGTGTTTCTCAAAAGCGGTCTTCGGGTCGAACCGGCAAAAGATGGAGTTCTTCTCGAGGTCGCCGAGCCGGATCCGGGCTGGTCCTACAAGGTACAAGCTGGAGCATGCGGCGGGCGATGTTAGGGGTTCCTCCGGCGAAGGTTACTTGCATTGTAGTAGTCCTCAATCCAGGTATCCGGCCTTTCGGTGCCATCATAATGCTTCAGATTTCCGGGTAGCTTGAGGGAGCTCCTTGGCTTTGGTTCCTCTCGAATCATCCTGCCAAAGCACTTCGGACCAATGTAGTCCGTTCTGTACTCGTTAAGGCGGTCCCGTGCGCCGCGCGAGCCGTGGCGGGGAGACTTTGAGCGCGAGCGAGATCTCCGGCCATTGCCTCCGCCTCCACCTCCACCGCCACCGCTAGGTGGTGGTGAGGAGACTGCGAGGTGGGCGGTCCGACTTCTTGCTTCCGCCATCCGAGTCTCCACGACCTTCTCGGTGCCGACTCCGGCTCCGTGGCTGCCTTCGCCTTGGCGCTGGCTGCCCTGGTCATTCCGGCGAGGCTCGGGTCACGGCTCCGACGAGGCTGCGGGTCGCGGCTCCTACGAGGTTCGGGATCGCGGTTCCGGCGAGGTTCCGGGCCGCGGTCTTCATTCCGACTCCTCCTAGGCTCGGGCTCACGAACATTGTTCTGGTTCCGGCGAGGTTCCGGCGAGCGCTCCTGTTTCGTTTCTTGGCAGCACGTTGTCGCGGATAACAATCGCACCGTGCCCTATGGGCCTGGTGTTTCCGGGCTGGACTACGGCGGCGAGGGGTCGCGGGTAACCGTTGGGCGGAGGAGAGGGGTTGCGGTATCTGTCTCGTCCGGAATACATCGCATCCTTTCCCTTTCTTGGATCCGACGGAGGCGTCTGCGATGGGACGGGGATCGGATTTGGGTGTTCCCTGGCCCTTCTTCTGCGCTCTGAGGATCCGGTGTGTGATTCATCGTCGGGATGCCGATCGGCGCGGGCGTCCTTCTGCGCGGTGGATACACAGTTATCCGGATTGGATTCCAACCTGCGCGAAGTATCTGCCTTGCTCGCTCGTTGCATTGCTGAAGCGACAAGTGTGCGGAGATGATTGATATCAACTTCTTCGTCCTTCTTCTTTAGCAATTCCGCTGCTTTCAGCATGTTGTCCTTTGGAGTTTCCAGCGGCTGGTGAACTGCGGGCGTGTTGAAGGCTATCCTGCGAGGCGGAATTGCTTCTCTGACAATACGATCAGCCTCCGCCTGCGCGTAAGTCATCTTTACTTCCCACTCAGCCCTCATGCTCTTGATGTGCTCGAGTGTGTTAGTAATCTCGCGGTCCTGTCTGTCGAAGTTTTCCAGCCAGGCTGCGTGATCTGCCCTTCCTATCTTTAACGCAGCTTCGGCGTCGGCGAGCCTCTTGGCTGTGGCCAGCATCTCCTTTCTGGCGGTTTCTAGAGCATCCAGATCTGCGGCGTGGCCCGGAGTTATAGGTGTGTTAAGAACTGCTCGCGCGGCCACCTCTTCTGCTGACAGGATTTCCTCCGAAGGAGAATCCCTTTGGGGTCGCACCCGAGACATTGGGGATCCTTGTTGAGATGGCTCAGATTGGCTAACTTGGTCTCCAGATCCGGTTTGTCCCAGCGCTGCTACCGTTGCGAGAACCCCGCTCGGCTGGGCGGAGTTGACTTCGGGCTGATCGCCGAGACCATACTCCTCCAACTTGCGCACGAAGTCATCGGATTCCATGGACGGAGTGTCTCCGGAAATTGGGCTCGGATTGCCCAAGATCGACTCTTCGACCGGAGCTTCGCTTTCTCCGACGAGCTGAGCCCGATCCGGATCTGCGTTGTTTTCCGGTGCCTCTTCCTGCTCGGGACCAGCTCCGACTTCATGAGGGGCGGTTCCGGCGGTATGGGCCAAGAAGTGTACGAAGTGACACCTTTGCTTCTCTAACACCTGGGAGACCCAGGCGGATCTGCATTGGTCTTCCACCTTTGTTTCCTGCTCAGGGGCGGATTGGGTGGGCTTTGATTTTTTCAGATCTAAGGCGGAATCTTCGCTAGGAAGTTCCAGCGTCTCAGATCGGATCTTCGCGACTGCGTCCTGCTCAGCGGCGGTCGCGTCAGCGCTACTTACCAGTGGGTTTCCGTCGGAATCGACGGTTTCCCCGATGAAGATGTGTATGCCGCCAAGCTGGGACGATGGAGAGCTTGACGGGGTCGGTTTTAGCCGGAATCCAACACTCATCCGGAGGGACGATCGGCAGATTTCCGGCGTAAAGGACACGCCCCACGGCGATGGTGTCGTCGTAGCTTCCCATGGCGGAACCCTCCCGGTTCCGGCCTCCGGACGCCGCGAGGCCCCACGGTGGGCGCCAAGCTGTCGTTGCCTAATCGACGATGCCTCGGAGGAGGGATCCTCACGAGGGGAGAAGAAGTAGGGGCCATAGGGGCGGAGTGCACACGGGACGGTGGTACGCGAGTTACCCGGCTTCGGAACACCGCACGATGACGGGGCCTACTGCTGCTTGTGCTGGAATTATCTGGGCGCGTTCGCGTTGTTACAATGAGTTGTGGTTGTGCCTCTAGGGCTCCCGGGATCCGGCTTATAAAGGCGCACGGATCTAGGGTTTACATGGAGAGTCCTAGCCGGATTACAG
The DNA here is from genome assembly GCF_022539505.1 of Lolium rigidum. Taxonomy (NCBI): domain Eukaryota; kingdom Viridiplantae; phylum Streptophyta; class Magnoliopsida; order Poales; family Poaceae; genus Lolium; species Lolium rigidum. The sequence continues at coordinate 94,362,726 of NC_061512.1, read as the reverse complement.
ACAGCCTAACTACGGTACAATATCTTGCCGTGCACGTCACGGATCCGCCTTCCATACACGTCGTCTCTGGATCCGGGTTCCTCATGGGCCTCCATGGATCCGGGTTACTCCTATGTCGGTGCGGATCCGGCCCGCTGATCCTGAGCTGGACTTCTTCCTTCATGATCAACAGCAACTGGGCCGCCCGATGGGCCACATGCCTCATCACCGTCTGTGGGCCACCCGGGCTTGCCGGATCTAGGCACTGTCGATGGTACACCTATGAAGTATACCCACAACATCAGGAGACGAGGTTGAACAAGGTATAGAGATACCGATGATCAAACCTCGGACAAGTAAAATATCGCGTGACAAAGGGAATTAGTATCGTATGTGAATGGTTCATTCGATCACTAAGTCATCGTTGAATATGTGGGAGCCATTATGGATCTCCAGATCCCGCTATTGGTTATTGGTCGGAGAGAGGTCTCAACCATGTCTACATAGTTCGCGAACCGTAGGGTGACACACTTAAGGTTTGATGTCGTTTAAGTAGATATGGAATAAGGAATGGAGTTCGAAGTTTTGTTCGTAGTCTCGGATGGGATCCAGGGACATCACGAGGAGGTCCGGAATGGTCCGGAGAATAAGATTCATATATAGGAAGTCATATTCCAAGTTTGGAAATGATCCGGTGCATTTATGGCGGGTTCTAGAAAGTTCTAGAAAATTCGGAAGAAATCACCATGGAAAGTGGAGTCCCGGAGGGACTCCACCTTGCATGACTAGCCAAACCCTAAAGGGTGGAGTCCCAGGTGGACTCCACCATAGGTGGCCGGCCACCCCACCCAGGGCCGGTCCTGAGATTTCAGGGGCCTGGGGCGAACCGAAAACCTAGGGCCCTCGATGTCTCGAATAATTATTTGTACACGGATACATGAAATAATACCAATTAACATTTAGAATCTACATATATAAGCAATATTGATTCAAATAATTGTATATTTTCTGTTTTAAAATTTTCTAGTATTCCTAGATATAAAATCACTAATGATGGTATGTTAATAATCTACGTACTTCCTCCATTTCAAAAGCATATCGTGGATTTGTCGAAAAATCGTGTGTAGATACATCTAAACTTAGAGAGATGTATGGCGTCCTTTTTGGTATGGAGATAGCATATGTTTATATGATAATCTTTTTTTGAGACAGCGATGATCTTATTTTAAAAGTCAAGAATGAAACTAGTAGTTTACGGACCCAACGTTCTTCGCCGGATTAACTAGCTAAGTATGAGGACCTGCATCGTCAATACGGATTTTTGAGCAGGCGTGCCTATGTGCTTCTTTCTCTCGTTTCTCATGCCAGAAACGGAATTATGCACTTCATAATCTGATTAATTTTTAGAGCGTGGATTCTCAAGTTGATATCTGTGATGTGCGTGTATAACATGCTATATGGCCTCCATGCACAGTATTAATTACCTCGACAGGCCCCACTCACTTTATCTCCTCATTGCTGAAAAAAGGGCCGAACTGATTAGAGAAAAAAGGCCAAGATAACTAAAGGGCAAAAGATCTTCCAGCCCACTAAACAGAACGTTTCGTCCAGTCGGCCTCCTCTCCCGATTCCCGAACGCACGAGAGAAACACCCCAACGCTCTAATGGCGCTGCGGGATGAACCTCTGCCTCAGATGCATATGCCTTAGCTAGCCGGGACCTTGGGGCCCCCTTGGGTTTGGGGCCCGGGGCGGCCGCCCCGCCGGCCCCCCCTCAGGGCCGGGCCTGACCCCACCTAAAGGAAAGGTGGGAGTCCCACCTTGGGTAGGACTCCCTCCTTGAGTAGGTTTCCCACCTATGGGAGGTTTTGTTGTTGGGGTCTTATTCGAAGACTTGGACTACCACTCTTGGGGATTTCCACCTATATAATGAGGAGAAGTGGGAGGGGGCAGCCACTCTTGGCCGTACCACCTAGGGCTGCCCATGGCCGGCGCCCTACCCCCTCTCTCTCCCCAAACCCTAGCGCCCCTCCTCCACATACTACTCCCGCAGCGCATAGGCGAAGCCCTGCTGGAGTTCTCCAGCACCACCGCCACCACGCCGTCGTGCTGCCGGGATTCCGAGGAGGATCTACTACTTCCGTTGCCCGCTGGAACAGGGAGAAGGACGTCGTCTTCATCAACACCAAACGTGTGACCGAGTACGGAGGTGCTGCCCGATTGTGGCACCGTCAAGCTAAGATCTTCTACGCGCTTTTGAAAGCGGCAAGTGATCATCTACCGCAGCAACGAGAGCCTCCTCTTGTAGGCTTTGGAAATCTTCAAAGGTTAGTCTCGTTCATCCCCTCGTTGCTCCCGTCTTCTAGATTGCATCTTGGCTTGGATTGCGTTCTCGCGGTAGGAAATTTTTTGTTTTCTATGCTACGAATCCCTTCACTATGGCCCCGTCTTTCTCTCCCCTCCCGGAGGATCCCCTCACCGGAGTAGTGTTTATCACACAACGACAACGACAAACTTCAACCAAACTTCCGCAGCCAAGACCACAATAACACCAACTTCCCGCCGGTGCCAAGCCCCAATGATTCCAGATGGACTGAATCTGGGCCAGCAGCACAACCTCTTGAGCCACCACCTCTCCAACCGGCAACGACTCCACCGCACCACCAGCCCGGCCATACGCAGGGATTGAAGCCCGGAGCTCTAGATCAATCGTACACAAGGCTCCAAGGGCCAACGGCAGCAACGCCACCCTCGTTGCCCAAGATGTCTTGATGCCCACAAGTATAGGGGATCGCTGAAATCTTCGATGAGAAGTATTACCCAAATTTATAGTTCGACTCAAGGGAAACACAAGAATACTAATAAAACTTTAGCAATTGAGATGTCACTCTCAACCACACCTGTATATCAATAAAATCACAAAGCAAGCAATAATTTTATAGCAGTTGATTCAAATAGTAAAAAAGTAAATAGTAAACAGTAGCAGCAGATTTCTAGTTTCACCGGAAGTAGTATTATGTAACTTTCAGAGGCTAAAAGCGTAGGCATGATGTAGTCATGGGGTGTTTTATGAATGATATTGATCATATAATGTAATCCAACTAACATAGCATCCATCTCTAATTCAGTTATGTGTAGGTGTGTGCTCCAAAAGTACTAACAAAGGGAATTTGCATAACATCTTTTATCCTGCTTGCCCATGTTACCAGAGCCAAGTTGAAACTACAAGAAATTAAGGTCTATACTTTCGAATAGCCCATAACAAAGCATCAAGATTCATGAACACACAATATCCTCGAACTATCACATATTCCCCTTATTTTTCCCTATTTGTCACCTTAGGGATTCACATGGTCAACATAGTAATAAACAATAAACCTTGCAAATAGATATCAACCTCATATATATGATAAAACAATATAGGTTTAGTACTGAAATCATGTCACTCGGACCCTATTAACAAGCATTAAACATGGAAAAGGTATACCAACACTCATACACGAATATCTTCAAGACAAACACCTCAAATCTCGATACATATGGATGATTACATGAGCAATCTCATCCAAACCTCATCCACCTCTTAAGCCTACAGAGAACTAGTCTGGTGTTCCAAGTAAAAACTTTTCAACTAGCTGGGTCACCGCTGTTTTAAACCCTGACTTGGAATCAGAGCCATAAACGAGTGATTCAGTCGGACGGACAATTGAGTTCTTAAAGCTTGGATCGGCACTTCTTGTGTTGAAACAAACATGCTATTGCTAGCGCCCTCAACGCTCTCTTCGATCATTCGCAAACATAGCTCCTTCTACGGGAGATAACTTTCGATCACTTTCATCTCAATTCGTTTCATTGGCTGGTCAACTCACGGTGATGGAGAGTGAGCCCATGGTTGTTGGTGATGACGTTGGTGGCAGTGATGATGAAGAAGCCCTCGAAATCCCTCTCTCCGGGCTGGAGAGCAGGATCAATCTGGCCCCTAAACCAAAGATTGTGGTCTCGGCGGCGCTCTATTTCGCGAAATGTCTCGTGCCTCCAGAGGGGTATGTTTTTTGGGTATATAAGGCACCACACGAAGGAGGGAGGCGAGACGACGACCGAGGGCCACCAGGTTCCTTTTGGGCCTTGTGGCTCCCCTCTCGTGATCCAAAGCTCCAGGCCCTCTATTTTGATGAAAACTCTCCAGGTATTTTTTTCCCGATTTTATTTCCTGCGAAAACTGACAGAAACAAGACTTTGCTAAAAACAACGTTAGATTCAGTAGTTTGTATCCAAGTATGGTGAGATTTCGGAGCAAATCTTTGAGCAAAGTGTTTGAAAAAGTAGATACATTTGAGATGTACGTATCAGCCGGCCACCATCCACTGGACGTGCTGGAACGCGTCACCACGGTCACCACCCGAGCCCCTGCCACCGATGTGTCGCCAGCTCGCCCGAGGCCGCCGCCCCGTCTCCACGTGCCGGTCAGCCAGCCGCCACCTCTCCCAGCAGAGCTAGCCACCAGCGCCGCCATAGAGAAACCCCCCCACCTTCGGTAGTGGATGGAGAGGGGTGACGCGAGGGGGTCATTCAAATTTTTAGCGTATTATTCCCAGTAAAATTAGTATTTTACCCCAATAAAATTAGTATTTAAGCCCAGCCCTAACCGCTTCTAACCTCAACTCCAAAGAAATTGATTGGACTAGGTTTATGTGGGGAGAGAATAGGAACTAATAACGATGGAGCAAGAAAACACATGGGCTGACGCGCAATGCCTTTTGTGCTAGCTGCTCATTTCGTCGCCGCCCTATGTTAGTAGTCTTTCTAACTTGTGTTCCCATTTTTTTTTCGCTCCAAGGTTCCTTTGTAGAATTAAAAGGCTGAGAAATGATCAAGGAGCCTGGCTAGAAGGGACAACTTATTTGAATCCTATGATATCTGATTACTTCTCTGGTCTCTTTTCAACAGAGGTTTATGACACCGATCCAGAACTTTTGAATAAGGTGAATCCTCGGGTAACTACTGAGATGAATGAGGCTTTACAACGACCCTTCTCCCCAGAGGATGTTAAGAAAGCTTTATTCTCTATTGGTGATATGAAGGCGCCTGGATCTGATGGCTTGCATGCTATATTCTTTAAAAAATGCTGGCACATCATTGGTGATGTTTTGACTCAAGAAGTACTAGATGCAATAAATAATAAGATAATTCCGGAGGGATGGAATGATACAGTCATTGTTCTGATTCCAAAAGTGGAGAGCCCGGAAACTATAACTCAGTATAGACCTATCAGTCTCTGCAATGTATTGTACAAGGTAATATCAAAAATGATTGATTTTCGGTTAAAATCATTTCTTGATGATATTATTTCACCGGTTCAGAGTGCTTTTGTCCCTGGTAGACTCATTACAGATAATATTTTGGTGGCATATGAAAGCAACCATTACATAAAGAATAAGAAAGAAGGGAAGAATGGGTATTGTGCAGTCAAGCTAGATATGCATAAAGCATATGACAGAGTGGAGTGGGGATTTCTTGAGAATATGCTCATTAGATTGGGTTTCCATCAAGATTTTGTCCAGCTTATTATGGCTTGTGTAAGTTCGGTGAAGTATAAAGTAAGATACAATGATCAAGAAACACAAGATTTTCTTCCTACTAGAGGTTTGAGACAGGGGGACCCTCTATCCCCATATCTATTCTTAATTTGTGCAGAAGGATTATCAAGTTTACTGGCTCATAGTGAGGAGGTTCGTGGCATGGAAGGAGTAAGGGTGTGTAGAAATGCACCATCAGTTTCACATTTATTATTTGCTGATGATTCCCTGATCCTTATGAAGGCAAACAGAGTTAATGCAACCTCGTTGAGACAAGTACTTGAGCATTATTGTGCAAATTCAGGACAGATGGTGAGTGAGGCTAAATGTAGTATATTTTTTAGTCCTAATGTTGATGTGCAAATTAGAGAGGAGATGTGTACAGAGATGAATATTATGACTGAAGCCCTATCTGACAGATATCTTGATTTACCTGCTATGGTGGGGATGAGAAGGAGTGATCATTTCATGTATCTATTGGAAAGAGTGATCTCTATTCTGCATGGTTGGAAGGAGAAATTGCTATCTATGGGAGCAAAAGAAATTTTGTTGAAGGCAATCATTCAATCAATACCGGTTTTTGCAATGGGGGTCTTTAAAATTCCGAAGAGCATATGTAAGAATATTACGGATGCTATGGCTGCTTTCTGGTGGGGTGACACGGAAGAGCAGAAGCGTATGCACTGGAGATCATGGTGGAAAATGTGCATTCCGAAATCTGATGGAGGAATGGGCTTTCGGGATTTACATGCTTTTAATTTGGCTATGCTTGCAAAGCAAGCGTGGAGATTATTGACAAGACCTGATACTATCTGTGCACAAGTTCTCAGAGCAAAGTACTATCCTTCAGGTGATCTCCTTAATGCTGGTCCAAAAGGGGGATCATCTTTCACCTGGCAAAGTATTATCAAAGGTATTCAAACATTTAAAAGAGGACATATTTGGCGTGTTGGGAATGGTCAAAACATTAACATTTGGAAGGATCACTGGATCCCTGGTAATATATCAAGAAAAATTGAGACATAAAGAGGACATAATCTGCTCCGTACGGTTGATGAGCTAATTGATCCCTATACTGGACTATGGGACGAACAATTATTGTTGGACACCTTTCATCCATTAGAGGTGCAAAAAATTCTGAGAATACCTATAAGCCCAAATCTTGAGGATGATTTTGTTGCTTGGCCTAAAACAAAGACTCATATTTTCTCGGTCAAGTCTGCATACTACACTGAATGGGAGCACCAGTACCGTATAAAAATTGGAAGGAATGATGGTCAGGGAACATCTATGAAGAACCCTGTTTGGGATATTCTCTGGAAGCTAAATCTGCCATCGAAAATTAAAATCTTTGGATGGAGGGCTTTACATGGATTAATTCCTGGTGTTGGGGTTCTGGCTAACCGACACATCAAGGTTTCAGCCCAATGTCCAGTATGTATGCAGGGGTCTGAGGACATCCGACATCTTATGTTTACTTGCCTGAGAGCAAAGGAAATTTGGAAAGCCCTGGGTTTAGAAGGAGTTATTAATGAATCCATCTCTTAGATAGATCTGGTTCGGTTATTTTAGAGGAGATTTTAAGGAATCCTGTGAAGATGTCACCTGTCTTAGGTCAACTTGGGCTCCAGGAAACTATTTTAGTAGCTTCATGGTATATTTGGTGGCAACGAAGAGAGTTTGTGAAGGGGGAAACGGTAGCGCCACCTGGCCGAACGGCGTTTTCTATTCAAGCTTTGACACTCAATTTTGGTATGGCGGCTAAACCCACTATGCCAAAGCTGGTGAACTGGATGAAGCCTCCTCGAAACAATTATAAAGTAAATATTGATGCATCATACTATCCCAATGGCATGGGAGATGCAGCTGTGATTATCCGCAACCATCGGGGTGAGGTGATCTCGGGTGGGGCATGGCCAAAGCTTAATCTGTTGGATGCTACAGTAGCGGAAGCTGAAGCGCTACATCATGGCTTGATGTTGTGTGAAAGGCTGGGCTGTTTACCGGTGATTATTGAATCAGATTGTATGGAATTGGTAGAAGCATGCAATGGTGCTGAGATTTGGGGACCTTATACACCAATTTTGGCGGACTGTTTTCAAATTGGGAAGCGCTTAGGGCTGCTCAAGATTCAACACTGTCCAAGAGAAGCAAACAAGGTAGCTCATAATCTTGCAAGAAGGTGTTTTGAATCAGATAGTATTATTCAGTGGGAGGGGGATCCACCTAGTCATGTGTTAGTCGACGCCCTTAATGATGTAGCTCTTTTGAGCAATGATGTAATCGAACATTAATTTCAGCAGCAAGTTTCAGACGCACTCTTTTCCTTACCAGGGTACCGAAGGGGACTGGAAGGTTTTTAATGAGACGGCTTGCTAGCTTAATATATTTGTATTTTCAAAAAAAAAACATTGTGGTCGCAACCGAGCTCATTATATCTACCTTAACTGGTTACATATATTTCTAGGTTTTCACAGTTTTAGCTGGGTGAATATTGTCTGACCCGTATGAGCCGGGATAGATATTTATTGAAAAACCACAATACTACACTACAACAATTTGAAGAAATATGTAAGTGAGTATAATTTAAATTCACTAGTCGTTTGAGTTGAGGTCTATTTCAATATAACAAATCTGCCAATCATGATATTGCGACATTTCATTCTGGTCGTCCCCTGTCCATTCTTAAATGAAAGTTCAAAGATCACTTATTCTAGAGATGACATCTCCATTGATATGATAGGAAGACCCAAAAAAGACGACTACCAAAAGTCTAGCCTAACATATTAAAACATTGTTTTTTTTATCAAGAACGTGTATCGGGTTCCTCAGTCCTCCAAGCACTAGTGACGCCGGTTGGAGGAACAGATGTATGGAATGTATGAAGGAGGTGGAGGTGGAGGATATGTCTTCTTTTAAGAAAGAGACGGCGGCTAGGTTGGACGGGGTGTTTCTTTGAGCCAGTCTCCCACTCCGCGACACTTAAAATTGAACATCCAGAAGCCATAACGACTAGGCTACCATACTATCTTACCTAGTATTATATTATCCCCCCCCCCACACACACACACACACACACAAAAGTTGATGTGGCAGCTAATTAGAAATAAGAGATGAATAGAGTAACATATGTGAATGCTCTATCATAGCATAAGTTACAAAAAAGATAATGCAAATGGGTCATATACATCATTTTACATTAAACTTTACAAATCAATAAATATAATAAAATTATGATACTATTACATCAGACCATGCGTCATACAAATAGTATTATATCGAAGTATCGTATAGAGATTTGGTGCACATGGATACCAGTGATCCCCTTTTACAAAGTAATTGAAAATCATAGTTCTAAATTTTAGAAAACTCTGAAAATAAATTTTGATGTAGCCAGTATTGTATCCCACAAACGTGTAAACTTTCAACTGGAAATAATGTGTATTTTGGGCTACATAAAAATAAGAAATGTGTGGATGTGAGGATAATGATTCAAATCTTTAAAAAGAAATCAGACTTTGTCATTTTTGTGTAGCTCAGAAAACAAAAATTTGAAATTGAGATTTTGTACATTAGTGGAATACATCATCAGCTTCTTTCAGAATTTTTTACGTAATTATTTTAAAAATATAAATATATTTTTTGATTTTTTAATACGCAAGAGCACTGGTGCCTGTATCTAGAATGACTTTTAGCTGAGACGCGCGATGAATAGGCAATCCAGTCTAGGAGAGATAAAACCGCGCGAAACCTCCTTTATCCGTCCGAACAAACGGATACCGCACCTTGCTCGCTCGAGTCACCGCCGCCGTTGCCGCCGCTCTCCGGCCACCCGTTGTTTGTACTAACATGGCCCCGTCTCCCGCTCGACTCCTCATCTTCCTCCTACCCACACCGAACCTCACGCCCCTGCCTCCCGTCAGGCGGCCGCGCAGGGCCTGGGCTGGCACCGCCCGCTGCGCCGCCCCGGAGGCCGCTGCCAGCGGTGGATTCGTCGTCATCGAGGACGACCTCTCTGAGCTCCTGCAGGTCCATTTCTTCTTTCGATTCTTTTCCCCGTTTAACCTGTTCGGTAACTTCGTCTATTGTTAAGAAACAATTAAAGGGCCGTGGTTCGTTAAAAAGGAGGGATACCACTGCTCTCTCTATCGATTGATGCGCGCAGCCAGGCTGTTTATGTAGAGATCTATCATGGTCAATAAAAAATTGGACTTCATCAACTATCCGAAGATCCATCTTACTGATGTTTCAAATCTTTTATGCCCGCTGGTTTGGTTCATTCGTATGTACACTTTAAACAATGGACTGCAGTTTGAGGAAAATATTCTGCACAATAGAATGTGATATGCACATTGACATGCTCTCACTTTCAATGAGATACCATCAGAACTCACTGATTTCAGTAACTTCAGTAGACACTGGAATAATTAGCTTTCAGTCAAAATTCCAGTTGTACAAGCGAATTGAAATTAATTTAAAAAGTCCTTTTGAAGTGAATAAATATTTGGTTAAATTCAAGCGTAAGTTTTGGTTCTTTGGCCGAAACGCAAACTGAAATCAGTGAAATTGAGTAAATTTCAATCATTTTGGTTGTGGCCGAAATAGTTTTGATGAGGACTGGCTTCCCGATCTTTCACGATGCACCTTGATGATCCATAGGACCGATAGATCTTGAACTCCCTTGACAGATTCAAGGATACTCAAGCACATATGATTACTCTTGACAACTCAAGAACTCACACATCTTTATTAGATAACTAGACGAACGTCCGAGACGCTGTCATAGAGCCAACCCCGCAGGGATGGTGATAACTGGAACCCAAGGTTCTACATGATCTGAATCAAAACTAGACTACCCTAAACCCTAGCCGTGCCATCTCCTTATATGAGAGGGAGAGGTGGCCAGCCGGCCCCCTTATTGGGCCTAACCTAGTTCGGCTTGGACAGGCCCAAGTCAAACAGACTCTATTAAAACCCTAGATGGCCCACAACATGACCTGACTACATTATTATCTCCTAATAACAATATTATAATAGAATACTGGTACAACCTTAGACCTAATTATCATATCAATGGCTGTCCTAGTGTACCAGGCCTGGATATCCATATCATCTCTCCCCTTCTTCAAGAAGCGTTGTCCCCAACGCGTGAGGGTCTGCTAGAAAAAGTGTAGCGTCAGATAAGAATATCGCCGAACTTCATCCTCAAGCCTCGCCAGTCTGCCACACCACATCCTCCCTCTCGACTAGCTTGTCTTGACCTTGGCGCCCCTTTGGTCTTCGACGCAAGCAACCTAATTGAGACACGGGCATCCTCCAAATACAAACTGAAAGTGCAACATGCATACCACCCAAGACACACAGAACAAACTCCTGCACGCCATAGATCCAAATAAGTTGAACACACCCGAGTATGCACCCTTCTGAACACTAGTGTCTCCTTTTATTTTCGTATTTTTTTTTCTTCTTTTGTTGGCCTAGATTCCACACACCAACAAAACAATTCAGCACTTTCCTTTGCAATTCACGTCCGGTCTACAAATTTGCACCAAACATTGACACGTTCCTGTTTGTACTCCAAAATATATATGTGCCACACATGCTAGAATAAAGCACAGAAACAATCCCACGTGAAACGGACACAATCCGACCATATCTCCAATCCATGCACAAACTCCTCAAAAAAAAATTCCTTTCTTTTTGATGTTCATCATGCGATGGAAATAAAGCAATCCGATCTGAACTTTCCTTATTCTTTTTTTTTTTAGCCTACTCTGATGTTGCCTGCTGTAGCAGTCCAAACGGGACTCCCAAAAATCAGGACCAAATTTATTCGCTCCTTTTTTTTTTCAGGTACGGGAGCAGTAACAAAAACCGATCTGCACTTCCTTTTCCTGGTCCATGCATTGCTCTTTTCCTTTTACTCTTTCTTCTTTCCTTTACTTTGCCAACTGCAACCAGAACCTGATCCGATCAGATCCACGCACGTCTTCGTCAGGTAGCGTGCCGACGGAAATCGAGCTGGTGAAAATCGATCTCGAGAAGAAAAAAAAACCTTGCGATCTTCCTCACGATCAGTAGCACACCTGGCAAATAATCTGGAAACTTGACTCTGCCGCCCACTTCCTCCTCCTCGATCTGCACCAACAGCATGGCGGCGACGTACCCAATGGTGGCCATGACAACCGAGCAGAAACAACCGAGCAACAAAGCAATCTGCACCGTGATCAACCTAGCAAACTGATACCACATGATGAGGACTGGCTTCCCGATCTTTCACGATGCACCTTGATGATCCATAGGACCGATAGATCTTGAACTCCCTTGACAGATTCAAGGATACTCAAGCACATATGATTACTCTTGACAACTCAAGAACTCACACATCTTTATTGATAACTAGACGAACGTCCGAGACGCCGTCATAGAGCCAACCCAGCAGGGATGGTGATAACTGGAACCCAAGGTTCTACATGATCTGAATCAAAACTAGACTACCCTAAACCCTAGCCGTGCCATCTCCTTATATGAGAGGGAGAGGTGGCCAGCCGGCCCCCTTATTGGGCCTAACCTAGTTCGACTTGGACAGGCCCAAGTCAAACAGACTCTATTAAAACCCTAGATGGCCCACAACATGACCTGGCTACATTATTATCTCCTAATAACAATATTATAATAGAATACTGGTACAACCTTAGACCTAATTATCATATCAATGGCTGTCCTAGTGTACCAGGCCTGGATATCCATATCAAGTTTTGAAACCGAATTTCGAAGCCATTAATAATACCTGCCACTGGTGTAAAAACAGGCTTAAAAAGGTAGGATAGATGCTTGGTTTCTATTGCTATTTTCTGTAAGAGTCATGTTACTGCTCTGCAATGGACTTACACTTACTTCAATACTCGTACAAAACATCATATTTATATGCATCAGGATTCAATGCTGTAAAATCATTTACCACACACATAGTCGACCAAGTTTCTGTATATTTGATCTAGTTATTTTCTGTAAACTAAGAAATATAGGGTATACATCTATATATCCTTTTCAGATTCTACCTAGAGATTTAAGAGATAATCTGCAAAATGAACCTAGAAGGGACCAGCTGTTGGAGGTGAGCAAATGCACTTGTCTGTTGCCACTACACCTAAATCATCGTGTTTGAATATTCCTGAATTTAATTGCATAAACCATCCCAACTGATGAGTGAGTTAGGTTATTCTGGATTTGGGGAGACGACCTGAGGCACGTTTCCTTGGTAACTCTGGTGGCCAATATCTACGGGATAGTGAGGTATGCAACTGTAAGTTAATCCTGAGTTGATGACATACTTGCGCTAACAATATTGTGAAATGTAATCATACCATGAAATCAAAGAGTACACGGTTCTTCCATTACAGTGTGGTTGGTCTTGTTGTCATGTCTATTGTCCAAACTATATAATAGTATCAGCTATACTCATGAAAAACTAACTTCTTTATGCTAATGGATATGTGCTGATTCATCTGATAAATACATGTGAGCCCCTAAGCTTAATCAATGGGTAGCGAAGGGAGAAATTTGTTTGCAAACTAATGTTTCCTGTTCTTTTGATTTGCCTATTTATTCGACAGATTTCACAGCTAGAGTTGGAGGAAGCTCAGAGAGCTGTAGGAGAATTTGGAGGCGACAACCGTGCTGGAATCGAAGGTACATTGCATAGGATATCTGCCATAAGGAGTAGAAAAGGATTGGTTGTTGGTTTGACCTGTCGAGTTGGCCGAGCCGTCAATGGGCATGTTGATATGGTCCGTGATCTTTTAAACTACAAAGAGAGCATTCTCTTTTTGGGAAGGTACGTCGCTTTGCTGCATCAATATTTAGATCTACATGCACTGAGTAATAGTGGAATATGGAACACTTCCAAACTTCTTTGGTATCTTTAGTTCATGAAGGCTGATTGTGCGGCCTAGAACATTAAAATAAATGGTCATATGTACATTTATTCAGGAACATGTATATGGTTTGAAAAGGCAAATGGTTTCTATTGATATACCTAATGTCATAGTAATAGGACCCTAGGGGCATCCTTGGTTCGCTGCCATGTTCTACCACGGTTTTGTTCCACAAGCTACACTTTTTATGGCAAGAGTTTGGTCCTAAACCAGCTATGGCATATGCAAAACCTTTCTATCCTGTCATAGGCTAATTTATTAGCGAGCGTTTGCCTCAAGCGTGATGCCCGATTCAACCGCCACAAAAACTGTAGTTAGCCAAACTTTACAACAAACTGTGGTCCACACTTCATAGGACTTTCGATTTCTGCTTTGTTTATTTTCTTAAAATATCAAAAAAATCACTAATTCTCATAAAGATGTTATGATAATTTTGGAATGACAGAGTTTTCGGTATTTTACAAAACAAATTAACGGTGAAATAGTGAACGAGTTCTAAAATTCTGAGGAACTAATTCATACAATAATAATTGCTAAATAGTGTCTTGAATTGTGGAGCCAAGATGTCATAATGAATTAGGATGTGGTTTCTATTAACTTTAAAAAGTTGTGTTTAGGCCTTCAATGGATCCCTGATTGGATAAGTAAAATACTGGAACTAATATTGCCTCAGAGCAGCGTTTCTGATACAACTCTGCATTGCCATATGTGGTCTAGTGCCATTTCTATGTTATACTTATCACATATTCTATTGATGTTTGATGTTGTGCATCCATAACTTTTCGGAGCTCCTTGTGATTTAATTCAAGCATCCGTGTTTCAGTGCAATCAGAATATATATTAACAGTTTTTTATTTGGTCAGACCTGGGGTTGGCAAGACTACTGTTATGCGTGAGATTGCACGTGTTTTAGCAGATGAGTTTCAGAAACGAGTGGTATATAAACAATGTTACTGTCTTTTACTACTCGGGCTCTATATTCGTATGTATAATTCGAACATGTTCTATGGGCATGCTGATGTTTAGGGCAGGTAATTGTGGATACAAGTAATGAGATTGGTGGGGATGGGGATATTCCTCATGCTGCAATTGGTGGCGCAAGAAGAATGCAAGTACCTGAACCATCAATGCAGCATAGAGTGATGATTGAAGCAGTTGAAAACCATATGCCTGAGGTGGTCATTGTAGATGAGATTGGAACTGAAGCAGAGGCGCAAGCTTGTCGGTCAATTGCAGAAAGGGGTGTAATGCTTATTGGTACTGCCCATGGAGAAAGGCTTGCTAACATTATAAAGAATCCAGTTTTATCTGACTTGGTATGCCATTATTCTCATAACCTGCATTGTTATGCTCGTAACTTTGCATTAGATCTGTACTATACCCTGTTATTGTACGATTTTTACATGCTATTGGATTCGAAATGGCAAACTTGAGCTTGTTGTCATATATAGTTTCAATTATTTTATCTGTAGGCATGATAGCTTATACATAATCCAGATATTGGTCCAGCATTGTTTATCGAAGATGGATAGTCCTACCAAATTTCTTGCAGCCATGCTCTTGTAGAGCGAAAGTTTGAATATTTAAAAGAAAGATGTTTTTATCCACCTATCAGTCAATATGCTAACGTTATTTGTTGGAAAATCAGATTGGAGGAGTAGAAACTGTCACTCTTGGTGACGAGGAGGCACGTGCGCGACGTACCCAAAAAAGTATTCTGGAGCGAAAGGCCCCTCCAACATTTCCTTTCCTTATTGAGATGAGGGAGCGGCACTACTGGGTGACTCATCGGGTATGTGTATTTTCTTTTCTGTATATGCCAAGTGGTCAAAGTATATGAATATATACATTTTCTGCTTTGTTTTAACATACAGGCCAATGTTGTCTCGTTTAAAATCGTCTCGTTTAGAATCGTAGAGATAATCATGTAGAAGTACCGCACTTGCACGGTGATACACTTATAGCATATTAGGAGTTAGGAGAACACCAAATTTCATATAGCTGATACATATCACAGTTCATGGTTTCGCGTCAATAGTTCTAACTTGTAGTGTGTGTCATATTGATCAGTCGCAATACCTTATATTAATGTTTCTCTATTTTGAGCAACTCTGGTAATGTAGTGAAATAGTTTTTTGGTTCTATTATTTTCCTCTATTATGGATGACTAACACTGTTTACGAACATATCTATCTATTCTAAGCTCCTGTTTGTTTATCATCCTTGCTGAAATTTCTTTGACGTGTTTTCTACTGCTATTTCTGCTCTGCTTTGTTAGGAACTAAGACCATCTTAAAACTCAGCATGCTACCTGAATGATATCAACTAACCTTTCTTTTCAAGAATGGAATGTAATCACAATTCAGTATACAGATTTTTTTTTTCTCATTTTGTGATGACTGTTTTTATGTGGTATCCCTTTCGCAGACTGAGAGGAGTGTTGATATGCTACTCCATGGCAAGAAGCCACTAGTTGAGGTAATATTTATCAGCATGTTTCTCGCAGTTTTGGGATGGGATACATTTCATGGCATGACAGAAAAGTGACCGTTTTCTGTAGTTTGCTTTACCTGACAATTTCATTTTGAAGCATGACTTTGCTGTTGTGCAATTTGCATGCTCAAAAAGTAGTGTTTTAATGTTGAGACTATAGGAAAGTTATAGTAAAAGTTATCGAGATGATTCTGTAGTTTGGTGGGCTATTCTTTAGCGAGGCAAACAATCCATATCGCTGGCACTTCTTTCCATGTAAGAACTTAATGCATACAGCATTAGTTGATGTGTTTGTTACATTGCAGGTCAGGAAAAGGGATAACGAGTTTCAGGTTATCATTGAAAGATGGGCAACATATGATGGAGATGGACTCTGAATTCCAAACTTTCTAGCTATTATTTCTTCTGCCAAGCTTGAGCTCTTTATATTTGCCATCTGTGGATAACTGGTACAAATTCAATTGAGCTTGTTATTGTAAGGAGAATGGAGAGATCCTGATTCCTAATGTTTGCCGACTTTACTTAGAAAAGTTTCAGTGTGCTTGTTACTCTGGCACTGAAACTGATGTTGCCCATTAAGCTTAGTACCAAGCTCCATACGATCTTTTTATACTCTTCCGTGTATCAACATCGCTGTAAATCATTTTCGCTCCCAAGTTGGGTCTTCGGTCAGTGCAGTAGTGTCAACTTTTACTTGAAGTTGTACATGTATTTTCTTCCTATGGTCCTGAAATTGCTAGTGGATTGGTTATTGGTATTAATTGGCAGAAAGTGCTGGCAAAAATACTACCTCTGTTCCCAAATGTCAGCCTTTTTAGAAATAGTTTAGCTTTCTAAAAAGGCTTACATTTTGGGACGGACGTAATATTTAAATGTGTGGCAGGTTACCAAAACTTGAAGTGGAGATTCTTTCATAGGCTACTTGTGTGACCAATTACACTAATGTATGTCCCTGGGTTGTCCAAAAAAAATCCAGTGACAATATCTCTGCTGATTCTGGTTACCCAAGGTAAATATAACAAACATACCGCCTAGTCATTATGCCCCAAGAAAATGTATGTGAAGCTTGTATATAATGTGGTAAGAATCATTATTTGATATTGAGTTATATAATTCTTGTATGTAGCATTAGTGCATCAATGCTTGTGTTCTTTTCCTAGTTTTCAGACTACCGGTGCACTGTCCAAGATTCAGGACTGAACTTGGTTTCTCATGTAGCATAAATCCTGATTCTAACAATTTTCATATCATGGTTTCGGTTTCACATTCTTTATTATGTTTTGTTCGCTTATGGAGAGAGACAAAATCCTGAGAGTAATGTATTTGTTCTACCTTCAAGAGCTCTGAAAGAATCGCAAGAATTTTTCAATGCGAAAACCTGAGAGTATAAATACTGGAGGATAATTTTCTTCAACTAATGCTAATTCGTGTCAATAATGGGAGGCCCTGGTATTAGTGCTATATACCTTTGATGGCAAAAAAATAGATGATAAATGGTGAAGACAAGTAAAATTAGATGTGCAGCTGGGCATTCTGCGATCTGAACAGGTCAAGGACTGAAATACATAATGCTGCAACTGAAAGTTTTTTTTAATGGATTCCAGTTTTTTTTTTGTAAACGATAATGCATACCAGTTTGTTGTGGGGTAGCTGCATTATAGTGGCTCTGTAAATGGTGACAGAATAGAGAAGCATTAGCTGCAACACGTTTGGCGTACCCTCGTGTTTCTGACCTGCGATGCTGCGACCAAACGGAATGTGCACTAGCAATAACGTTTTACTGGGCGCCATGTTAAATTTCTCAGCGCCAGGACCTGCAAGCAATTCGCTGCGTGGTCCTCTCTGCCTGCAAATTAAAAGTTAAACCCTGCATTTTCTACAGTACTTATTTATGCCTGCACGAAATTCAGATGCTTGTTGATCTGAAATGCAATTGCTGGTACATCACACATGGTTGCAGCTCCCATGGACCACTGGATCATCCACAACATCCCTCTGATCCCAAGGGACATTTCAGTTGGTAGTATCAATTGATTTTGTGTGTGGGTTTTGCAGAGGTGCTGAGTCATGCGTGCATGGTTAGCTGGGTGGTTGACATCAGGGAGTAACTGCCGTTGCTACATTTCGCAGCAAGAGATAAAGAGCCTTTCCTGGACGGCCAAGTGTGTTCTTGCCTGCTTGTTAGCATCCCTGTCCTTGCCGCGGCAGGAAGCTCACATGCGTGCGTGACATGATTGATCTCTCTCGCGCGCACAGTGACGCCCGAGGCATGGGCTGCTCCTTTCTTTCTTCAAGTCCACTCCTAATCCTGCCGGACTCGGTCAACTGCGCTGCACACACACACATGGAAGCATGACCGTATCAGACGCATCAGAGAATGGTTCTTCGTCCTTGAATCAATGTTCACATGCATTATGCATGCACGCCATGGCAGCCCTGGCAATGGAATGGGTGACAATGAGCTGGTCCAGAGGAAGGAAACATGTAAAAACAGTGAATTAAGTGGATTGCACAGCTTGGCATGGTATCTAAGCCTAAGCGTATCTCTAGCGGCGCGGACACCCAAATTGTCCGCGGGCGTCCGTTTGCATCGCCTGCCGGATGCGAAAATGGTCGTGCGTCCGTTTGCATCTAGGGGTGGCTCCAGCGGGCCGACGCATTTTCGGCGCGGGCAAGTTTATTTTCAGGAAATTCGGAAAAGAGGTTGTAACCTCAAATTAGCTCAAATTTGCATGAAATTACAGCCTCAAATTGAGGTCTGGAATAAGTTCATCACACTTTGCATATGGTAGGGCGCAAAGTGGAGTCCAAAAGGGGATGATACGGGGTGGCCTTTGGACACCTCCTCCTCAAGACCGACAAGCCCTCCTCGTGGCCCAATGACACGAGCTCGGGCCAAAGTCATACACCAAGAGGTGAACTCGCTCCTTTCCACCTATACATTGAACTCCTCATTGGATGGAATGCTACCTCATGCCGATATACTGTGTGTCATCGAGTACGAGCCTCAAGAGGAGTACGTCGCGAGAGACCCGCCGCTGGATAAGGAAGAAGGAGAAGAAGGATTCCAGCCGGAGACAATCACTCAAGATCGGCACTGCCGGCCTCGACACACCGGAGCTGCCGGCCTCGACACTCCGGCACTGCCGGCCCCAGGACGCCGGCACTGCCGGCCTGCTCACCCCGGCACTGCCGGCCTCCAGCCGCCGGCACTGCCGGCCCCACCTTCTGATGACGCAACGACGACCCAGGCCGGCACTGCCGCTGGAGCCAGGCCGGCACTGCCGGCCCCACCCAAGTTGACTTCATCCAGACCGTCTATTTATCATCTATGGACCATGATACTTTATTGTAATGCCTATTATGCCCCTGTACGAATCTGGACCTATAAGTACCTCATCCCTCTCCCCAAATTAGGGTTAGACAAGATTTAGGCTTAAACTACTTTGAGCTTTGTCTTCCTAGAACTATGTTCTTTGTATCAAGGCACTCTTGAGGGATTTCTACTCTTCATGGATGATTCAAGGCTATCACCTCTCTCATCCAAGTTCTAGTTGAGATCTCCAACACCAATCTCCCACTTGTTAGATTCTACCCAAGGGTCTCTCTAAGAAGTGGTTCTATTGGCTTGGTCTAACCTACCAAGGGAGTAAATTTGGTTTGTGTGTGTGTGTGTGTGTTTGTATTGGATCTTGTGTTCTTCTTCCTCTCCCGCCTCATTCATCCACAAACTTGGTCAAATTCGTGGGATATGGGCACATCCTAGCCCTTAGGCCTCATCAAATGGTATCAGCAGCTCTTGGTTAGCCCGGATTTGACCCCCATCCATCCAATTTCACCCTAAAAAAATTTCCAAAAAATTCCCCAAAAATAGCCCTAAATTGCCTTTGGTCAGATCTGTGATTTTGTTGCGTTTTTAGTGGTTTTGATCCATGGATTTCATGCCCCTCTGGTTGATCTACGTTTCCCCCACTTTCTAGACTTCAATTGCATCGATTTTCGTCGTTTTGGTCGAATTTGGTCCGCTTTTCGCGAAGAACAGTTCGAGCTGTTCATCGAGAACCGCATTGCCGCCTGCCGGCCGACACCGCCCGGACCGACCGCTGCCTCCACCTCAAGGCCGGCACTGCCGCCTCAACTAGGCTGGCACTGCCGCCAAGAACAAGCCAAGCTCGCCAGCCCCATTTCGACCATGACTTCACCTTTGTGTTTGCTTGTTCTGGTTTGAGTGCCTTTTGTGTAACACTAACCCGCAGCTCCGACGCAAGCGATGACACTCTCGGCACCCCGACTTGCAAACGTACTCTTGATCCCACCACCATATTGCAAGTTGTGTGATCTTCACCGCCTACGCCACATCTAGGTATAACTTGCAAATCCCTTTTCCTTTTGCGATCCAAACCTCCCGAGCATTGCTTGTCAAGTGTTGCGAGACATTGCACGCGTCCCCGTTGTGAGGTGTGTGCGTAGTTTTGAGTCAAGCTTATAAGCAAAACTCGTGTGGCAAAATAGCAAAAGCGAGGCTAACGCTAATATCGTGCGAGAAAAAGCCCGGCAAAACACAAAAAGAGTCCACATGCTACAATAGAAAAGAGTGTCAAGTGCCACCAAACACAAAAGAGCAAAAAGCTTTTAAGCAAAAGAGAGAAACGAGAAGAGAGGTCGCGTGTAAATCTTGGCGTCTCTCCGTTTGCAACCAAAGCTTTGACTCTACTTGTGTTACTGTGACACCGGGCACCACCTTGTTGGTTGGTTCTTGTCTTTTTCCGCCCATTCCTTGGTCACACTAACCCCAATCATCTCGTGTGTGCGTTCCACATCTTTTGTGCTTTCGTGATCACCATTTGGACATTTGATTTTTGGAGCTTACGCACTTTTAACAATACACTTGATCTTGGATTTTATCATTTGGCTTTCCACCATCCTAACCTACCACCATATTTGCTAGCTTTTGCGTGTGTTTTTGTGTGAGTACCCCAACACAAATAATTTTGCTCTCGGTATCGTTAGTTGACCCAATTCCATCACTTCAAGGTAAGACCCGAAGGTAGTTTCTCCACTAACCACCACCATATAGCTCTTGCCTTGATCTCATGGATAGGAACGGAGATAAAGCGAAGGACGACGGAGTCCTCCACAACAACGAGAAGTTGGTTACACAACACAACCTATGGACTCAATGCCAAGAGTTCAAGGAGCAACTCGCCTTGTTCGAGACACGCATCGACGATCAATATGAGGAGGTGGCCAACAACTTCACCATCGTCAATCATGATATGACCCTACTTCGAGAAGCTACGGACAACTTGAATGGCCAAATGGCGGCCAATGATGCGAACATGGAGCGGCGCATGGATAATCTCGAGTGTGCCATCAACAACTTGGGTCGCCGACACCGACATCGCTCTACTTCCTCATCATCATCAAGCTCGGTGCAAGATTACTACTCTCATGAGCGCCATACGTCCTCAAGCTCCAACTCAAGGCATGAAGACCATCATCGACTTCGTCGCCCACATGATCGTCATGAAGACTCTCGCTCAAACTCAAGGCGAGGATAATTCCATCGCCATGCTCGTCACCATGAACGCCCCCCACAAGAACAAGTTCTACATGATGACCGTCATCAAGTGGATCGCCATGCCCACCATGGGCGTGACGACCAACCCCACGACAACGTCATCCACAACATGGAACCGACACCTCATCGTGAGCCACATGTTGATGCTCAAGACCAAGGTCATCAAGCACAACCGAGACGTGATCTCCGCAATCATCCTCGTCAACAACAACATGGAAGAGGAGACCCATACTTGGCTCAAGAGGAGGCCGCCGACAATGGGCGTCGTCAACAACCTCGTAAAGATCTTCGACAACACCCTCGTCGCGAACCAAGTGAAGCTAGTGTTCAAGTTCAACACCAACCCAATGTTATGGTTGGCCGTGGAAGACCTCCTCTACCGCCTCGAGCCGCAAGAGATGAAGGCATCCGTCCTCGCTGAAGGAATTTGGAAGATGAAGAGAATATGTTTGGCAAGCTCAAGGTCAACATGCCCAAGTTCAAAGGTGAAGACGATGCCGAGGCCTACCTCTCATGGGCACTCAAGGTCGACAAGATCTTCCGCATACACAACTACTCCGGTGCCAAGAAAGTGGCCATGGCGTCTCTTGAATTTTAAGATTATGCCAACACTTGGTGGGAGCAAGTAGTCACTCTAAGGGAAGAAACGGGTGAAGACCCAATTGACACTTGGGAAGAGATGAAGGAAGAGATGCAAGCTCGCTTTGTACCAACACACTACAAGACCGACCTCTTCAACAAACTCCAAAAATTGAAGCAAGGCACCAAGACCGCTGAGGAGTTCTACAAGGAGATGGAGTTAACTATGATGCGAGCCAACATCCAAGAATCCGAGAACCAAACTATTGCTAGATTCTTCAATGGCCTCAACTACCCCATCAAGAGGATCGTGGAGTTCCAACAATATTCTAACATGGTTGAGTTGGTTCACCAAGCGTCCAAGGCCGAGCGCCAAGTGAATGAGGACATCAAGTACTCCAAGTCCAAGTCATACTTCGCCTCCAAGCTAGCTACAACAACTCCTACAACAAGTGTCAAGCCTTCCGTTTCCTCTACACCACCCAAGCAAACAACTATACAAAGTCGCATGAAGCAACCGATCACTTCCACCGCCTCCTCAAAGGCCTCTACGGGACCCTCCAATGTCACTTGCTTCAAGTGTGGCACACAAGGCCACAAGTCCTCTGAGTGCAAGAATACCAAAGTCATGATCACTATGGAGAATGGTGACATAGAGACGCTAAGTGAAGATGAATATGAAGCTCTTGTGCAAGCCGCCGTCGCCAATGAAGAAGATTATGATGAAGAAAGTGGAGAAGACCCTCTCTTATGTGTGCATGACCCTAGCCCCTCGCTTGTGGTCACAAGGGTGCTAACAACGCAACCACAAGCTATGGAAAAGACCAAAGGTGCAACATCTTCCAAACCCGGGCCGGTATTGGTGGCAAGTCAATAAAGGTCATCATCGATGGAGGAAGTTGCCACAACCTCACAAGAACCGAGTTGTGTGAGAAGCTCAACCTCACGCTTCGCAAGCACCCTCATCCTTACCATGTCCAATGGTTGAGCGACAAGGGCAACGTCAAGATACAACATACCGTCACCCTCAACTTCAAGATTGGACCTTATGAAGACACTATTGAGTGTGACGTGGTGCCCATGACGGTGTGCCACATGTTGCTTGGCCGCCCATGGCAATTTTACAAGAAGGATATACATGATGGACACTCAAATGCATACACCTTCACGGTCAAGGATAAGAAGTTTGAGCTTCGCCCAATGACTCCTAGCCAAATCATCGCGGACAATGCGAAGGCTTTAGCGAGGGCACAACAACACAACCACCATAGTGAGTTGAGAGGAGAGGGAGCAACCCACCAAAAAGAGTGAGCGCCACAAGCCATACATGAGTGAGATAAAGAGTGTCCTCCTAGCCACCAAAAGCGAGTGGAGAGAAGTGCAAGAAAACCCATACACCACGTTGCACTATGTGCTCATTTGCAAGGGACCATCGTCGGCGACTAACGACTTAACCAACATTCCTTCGTCTTTGTTATCTCTTTTGAAGGAGTTTCAAGATGTCTTCCCCGACGAGCTACCTCATGGGCTTCCACTTCTTCGGGGCATAGAGCACCGCATCGACCTCGTATCCGGCGCCCCGCTCCCAAACCGCGCTGCCTACCGCACCAACCCCGAAGACACAAAGGAGATTCAATGCCAAATACAAGATCTCCTCTCTAAAGGGTATGTTCGTGAAAGCCTTAGTCCTTGTGCGGTTCCCGTGATTCTTGTTCCTAAACCGGATGAGACGCAACGAATGTGTATGGATTGTCGCCCCATCAATGCCATTACCATTCGATACGCCATCCCATTCCGCGTTTAGATGACATGCTTGATGTGTTAAGTGGTGCCACGATTTTCTCTAAAGTCGATTTGCATAGTGGTTACCACCAAATCCGCATGGCAATTGGTGATGAAGGGAAGACGACATTCAAGACCAAACTTGGTCTCTATGAATGGCTTGTCATGCCATTTGGTCTTTCAAATGCTCCATCAACTTTCATGCGCCTTGATGACCCACAAGTATAGGGGATCGCAACAGTCTTCGAGGGAAGTAAAACCCAATTTATTAATTCAACACAAGGGGAGACAAAGAATATTTGTAAGCCTTAACAACAGAGTTGTCAATTC
>NC_061512.1:94260960-94338370 GCF_022539505.1 Lolium rigidum | reverse complement strand
GCCCTAAAAACCCTAAAGGGATCGACGATTTCTCCAGAAGAGTTTGCTTGTGACGGTAAAGCACACGTCCGTTGGGAACCCCAAGAGGAAGGTATGATGCGTACAGCAGCGAGTTTTCCCTCAGTAAGAAACCAAGGTTATCGAACCAGTAGGAGATGAAGGCCACGTGAAGGTTCTTGGTGAAGGATGATAACGCGTGAAGCACACGTCCGTTGGGAACCCCAAGAGGAAGGTGTGATGCGTACAGCATCAAGTTTTCCCTCAGTAAGAAACCAAGGTTATCGAACCAGTAGGAGATGAAGGCCACGTGAAGGTTGTTGGTGAAGGAGTGTAGTGTGGCGCAACACCAGGGATTCCGGCGCCAACGTGGAACCTGCACAACACAATCAAAATACTTTGCCCCAACTTAACAGTGAGGTTGTCAATCTCACCGGCTTGTTGTAAACAAAGGATTAAACGTATGGTGTGGAGAATGATGTTTGTTTGCAAAGAACAAGCAGAGAACAATGATTGCGGTAGATTGTATTCAGATGTAAAAGAATGGACCGGGGTCCATAGTTCACTAGTGGTGTCTCTCCAATAAGAAATAGCATGTTGGGTGAACAAATTACAGTTGGGCAATTGACAAATAGAGAGGGCATAACAATGCACATACATATCATGATGACTAATATGAGATTTACTTAGGGCATTACGACAAAGTACATAGACCGCTATCCAGCATGCATCTATGCCTAAAAAGTCCACCTTCGTTAGCATCCGCACCCCTTCCAGTATTAAGTTGCAAACAACAGACAATTGCATTAAGTATGGTGCGTAATGTAATCAACACAAATATCCTTAGACAAAGCATTGATGTTTTATCCCTAGTGCCAACAGCACATCCACAACCTTAGAACTTTTCGTCACTCGTCTCGGATTCAATGGAGGCATGAACCCACTATCGAGCATAAATACTCCCTCTTGGAGTCACAAGTATCAACTTGGCCAGAGCCTCTACTAGCAACGGAGAGCATGCAAGATCATAAACAACACATTAATGATAGATCAATAATCAACTTGACATAGTATTCCATATTTATCGGATCCCAACAAACACAACATGTAGCATTACAAATAAACGATCTTGATCATGATAGGCAGCTCACAAGATCTAACATGATAGCACAATGAGGAGAAGACAACCATCTAGCTACTGCTATGGACCCATAGTCCAAGGATGAACTACTCACACATCAGTCCGGAGGCGATCATGGTGATGTAGAGTCCTCCGGGTGATGATTCCCCTCTCCGGCGAGGGTGCCGGAGGCGATCTCCTCGAATCCCCGAGATGGGATTGGCGGCGGCGGCGTCTCTGGAACTTTTTCCGTATCGTGGCTCTTGGTAATAGGGTTTTCGCGATGGAGAGTAAGTAGGCGGAAGGGCTGAGTCGGAGGAGGCACGGGGGCCCCACACCATAGGGCGGCGCGAGCTCCCCCTTGGCCGCGCGGCCCTGTGGTGTCGGTGCCTCGTGGCCCCACTTCGTATCCTCTTCGGTCTTCTGGAAGCTCCGTGGAAAAATAAGACCCCGGGCGTTCGTTTCGTCCAGTTCCAAGAATATTTCCGTGTAGGATTTCCGAAACCAAAAACAAGCACAAAACAGAGAGCTGGCGCTTCGGCATCTTGTTAATAGGTTAGTGCCGGAAAATGCATAATAATGATGTAATGTGTGTATAAAACATGTGAGTATTTTCATAAAACTAGCATGGAACATAAGAAATTATAGATACGTTTGAGACGTATCAAGCATCCCCAAGCTTAGTTCCTACTCGCCTCGAGTAGGTAAACGATAACAAGGATAATTTCGAAGTGACATGCTATCATAATCTTGATCAATACTATTGTAAAGGATATGAGATGAATGAAGTGATTCGAAGCAATGGTAAAGACAATGATTAAACAACTGAATCATATAGCAAAGACTTTTCATGAATAGTACTTTCAAGACAAGTATCAGTTTCAGCGGTTGCTTTCAACTTCAACTTTTCATGAATCATATAGCAATCAAGTGAATATTCTTAATAGAAGGTTTTGAAGCAACACAAAGGAAGATATAAGTTTCAGCGATTGCTTTCAACTTCAACATGTATATCTCATGGATAATTGTCAACACAAAGTAATATGATGAATGCAAATAAGCAAGTATGTAGGAATCAATGCACACAGTTGACACAAGTATTTGCTTCTAAGATAGAAAGAAGTAGGTAAACTGACTCAACATAAAGTAAAAGAATGGCCCTTCGCAGAGGGAAGCATGGATTACTATTTTTGTGCTAGAGCTTTTATTTTGAAAACATAGAAACAATTTTGTCAACGGTAGTAATAATTCATATGTGTTATGCATAAGACATCCTATAAGTTGCAAGCCTCATGCATAGAATACCAATAGTGCTCGCACCTTGTCCTAATTAGCTTGTATTTACATGGATTATCATTGCATAACATATGTTTCAACCAAGTGTCACAAAGGGGTACCTCTATGCCGCCTGTACAAAGGTCCAAGGAGATAAATCGCATTTGATTTCTCGTTTTGATAGATCTCAACTAAGGACATCCATACCGGGACAACATAGAAAACAGATAATGGACTCCTCTTTAATGCATAAGCATTCAACAACAGATAATATTCTCATTAGAGATTGAGGATTAATGTACAAACTGAAACTTCCACCATGATTCATGGCTTTAGTTAGCGGCCCAATGTTCTTCTCTAACAATATGCATACTCAAACCATTTGATCATGATAAATCACCCTTACTTCAGACAAGACGAACATGCATAGAAACGCACATGATATTCAACAAAGGTGTAATAGTTGATGGCGTCCCCAGAAACATGGTTACCGCTCAACAAGCAACTTATAAGAAATAAGATACATAAGCTACATATTCAATACCACAATAGTTTTTAAGGCTATTTTCCCATGAGCTATTGTAACATCCCTGTTTAGCAAACCCTAATTAGGAAGTCGTTTGTGCATTCATGAGCATCATTTAAAATGCATTAAGAGAAATTTGCAAATAAATTAAGTGGAAACCCAACATGTATGCAAACCTTCCTCTATTTTAAATTCTCCCAAATTGTTTCAAATGTTTGAAAACCTCAAAACAGAAATATGTGGACTTTCAACTATTATTAGGAAGGCCACACAATTATTCCCCTAAAATATTTGAGTCATTTTGGATCTCCAAAAGGTTGTAAAACTATCAAAATGATTTGTTTTAGTGTTGTTTTAAAGTTTTCAGAGAAAATAGAGAAAGCCAGGGGGTTATGGGCAAAATGCCCTTTGTCTTCTTCGACAGGCACACGCAGTGCTGCGTGTTGCAGCTCCGGCCGGCCGATCTTCCGGCCGCCAAGATGCGCGCCGCCGCCGAACCCCGGGAGGATAAGGCCTCCACGACGCCTCTCCCCCGTCCTTATCTCCTCCCCCTCGCGCGATGGCCCTCCCCTTCCTCTTCTCTGCACGCACAGGGGCCAAACCCTACCCCGGCCAAACCTCGCTGTCGCCGTCGCTCCGACCACCCCCGTGCCTAGCCGCGCCTCCCATCGGCTTCGCCTCGCCGCCAGCAACCTCCCCTCCAAGGAATCGAGCCCGCACGCCCTCAATCTCCGCCGCCATCCTCTTCTTCCCCGCGGCCGGGAAGGATTCCGGCGACCACCGCCGCCGCTCCCGACCTTCCCCGCCGTTGCCGCCTAGCCTCGCAAGCTTCGGGGTGAGCTGGGTGTCCTCCCGAGCCTCTCCGCGCCCTCCCTCTTCCACTCGGTTGGCCCTGCGCCTTGTGCCTGCGCCGGCCGCCGCGCGAGCTCGCCGCCGGCCAAGCTCCGGCGGCTAATAGGCCGCCACGCTGCCCCCAACCTGCTCCCCACGACGCCCTGCGTCGAATGCCCCTACTCCCGTGCCCGTGGGCGCGCAGTAGCGCCGCCGTTGGATGGTCACCGGCGGTGGCCGCCGGCAGTTGACCACCGGCGGGTTGACCCGTGGGCCCCAGCAGCTTTTCTTTTTATTTTGTTTTTATTTTCTGTTTTGGTAAATGCATTGACAGGTGGGGCCCTTCGTCAGAGATTTAATAATTTCGTAAATATTTAGGAAATGAATAAAACCCTGACAGTGGGTCCGACTGTCAGATTTTTAACATTTTCCAGAAATTCCAGATTTTGAATAAAACTTGTATAATTCATATCTATTTCATTTTAATTCAGAAAAAGGTGTATAATATGTCAAAATGATCAGAAAAATGAAACCTATCTACTTATGCTATCATCATGCATAGTTAAACAACTTCAATTAACAATTTTGTTAGAATAATGAAATACCACTTTATGGAAGTCATCGAAATGCAATGTTTTATGCATTCGAAATTCCATTTAATTTGACAATGATGTATTAGGGTTAGTTCAAATAACTTTAACATGTCATATCATCATCTTTGTATGTGCATTGCATCGATGGCATGTGTTGATTGTTATTCCTCTCTTTATAGTATTTGCTTCTTCGCGATCGATAGAGCACGTGCCCGAGACCATGAAGATCGACAACGGCGCAGATCAATAATTGTCCATCGGTGAGCAAGTCAAGCCAAGTCAAGCATGGGATCTGGAAGATCCACTTCGGTTTGTCAGGGACAAAGGCAAGCCCTAGCCTGGTTCATAAATGATTTCGAAATGCTTTTACTCTGGTTCCTACATATTGCATACGATTCAACTGTCTTTTATCGATAGATAGAGTTATCCTATCTATTGCATGTTCCACCCTTGTAGCCTCAAATACCTCGATCCACTGCTCCTAGCATAACTAGGTTGGGCATGTGCGCGTCGCGAGAGCCTTTATCTCTTTATGCTTAGCCATGCTTAGTTTGTTACGCTACTACTCCGGTCTTCGGACTGGAGCCTTACAATGAAATGAATCTAGCATGACAGGTTGACGTGGTAAGTATGGAGATGTTGATAAACATGACTAAAGGCTCAGACGAGAGGCCACATTGGGATGTGGTGGGTTGTTTCGTTTCTGCCGACCCTAGGATCCGAGTTCTCGCCTCTTGAACCAAGACCGAGCGTACAACCACACGAGGCCCTATTATGGTACCCTCTCGACTCACTAACTTGCCTAGTCGATTCCATGAATCACATAGTCTGCGGGTTATCTGGACATATGCATTGCATTCTGCTTTGGGGAAAAGGTACATAACGGGTAGGTAAGCGTGGCCGTGGTGGCCGGGGTTGCGGCCCCTGGGGAAACCCACCTCGCCTCACATCGTTAAGGACCGACTTCGGGACTTGACCCGTTACGGCGGAACAATCCTTAGCGCGTGACTCATGGTCTCGGCGACAGCAAGGTAAAGGTCGTGGTCAACCACTCTCTGCCGGCTTTCCAAGGAAGAGAGCTAATGTATCGGCACTAAGAATCGGTTGGCGCGTGTGGGTAAAGTTGTGCACCCTCGCAGGGTTAAATCTTTTCGAAAAGCCGTGTCCACGGTTATGGACGACTTGGGAACGGACGTGGAGATCATAGAGAACTTTAACCTAATCGTAAAACTTGGCAATCAATGTGTGTTTACGGACACCTTCTTCGGGTGTTGAGGGGGTGATCCGAGGATAGTGGTTCGAGATGATGAAGATTGGTGGATACAATATGATGATCATTAGAGATGGAGATATCGCTCTCTTATCCCTTTTCTAAAGGTTCTGAGTAGTCGTGCTTCTTCTCCCTCCTGTTTATTAAAGGAAAACTGGCTTTACGCAAAAGAAGCTCCACAGAAAACCCGCATACCCGCTTTGCTAAAAGGTTGTACTAAGTCTTGCTGAGTCCCTGTACTCAGCTTTGCATGCTCTTGTTTCAGACGAAGTCGCTCCAACAGATGGTGGTTTCTAAGTCGACATCGACGAGTAGCTTGGGGTTCCCGTGTGGCAGCCTGGAATCTATGGGCTGGGACGTCGCCGTTATGCTCATGGCCTCTTAGGCCTTTTGCTATCTTGCTATGTCTAATAGCATAACTTTGCTTCCGTTGATTGATGTATGCCAGGTCAGTGACCTCTGCTTGTAATACTTTGGTTCTTCGCTCAGTTATGAGCTTGTATTACTTCTTGAGTCGTAGAGTCACTGTTGTGTTACCGATTCTCTCACTGTAGTCTCTCGAGCTCTAGGTTAGGCTTATGTCAGATGAAGATCTGGTATTTGTCTAACCCTGATCCCGGGGGTGCCACAGGTTTTGGTATCAGAGCAGGACTGCCTGTAGGAAGCCCTTTCTACTGGTCGATGTTGAGTCTAGTGTTTGTGAAAACTATTTGAAAGCTAAAAGTATTTGCGAAAATCTGATTAGGATTCTTTTTACTCCTTATCTGGTATCGCTCTAATTCTAAGGTGCCTTACCTTGTGTTGATTTGAAAGTTTTTCTATCTCTTCTAGTCTTTCAAACTTAGGTGCCTGAGGGGCATGTCGTTTCTAAACCAGATTGACCTAGTGCAGAGTTCTCTAGAGTCGTGTGTGTTCTTTGCTTCCTCTTTGTTTTGTTTTGTTTCAACAGAGAGATTCCTTTCCATCATGATCTCTCTATTTTGTGGGTTCCACATCATTCTGTTCTAGGCTTCGAGGTTTCCTTTCGCCTTGAATGCCTCCTTTCTATTTGCTTGGGTACATCGGAAGCTATGCATGTCTTCTAGAATCTACCTCGTGATTACTACATCGTAGTGTCCTTTGTGTCACTTGGTAAGTAGTTACTCCTTTCTCGGGTTTTAACCCTTGGACTTGAACCGAAGGTCCCCAATTGTGCTGGGATTCAAGTGTTTTAATCTTTGTACATGAAGCTGGCCTTTAACCCAAGTTCCATGCCATTGAACACTGGTGTTAATGTTCAAACATTACATCGGGATGGCTAAATTCACATCAAGTTATTCTTCAAGCTTGTGGTTATTGTCGTGTGGAACTGCGGCAATAAAGATCTTTCCCTTCCACTAGCTATCGCAAAGGTTCTTTCAATCGAACTAAATGGATCACGACAAGAGTGCTCTTTGTGAGTCTCACATCTATGTCCGTGACTTCGCCACACTTCCTTTTCAACATGAGTTTCACAAAAGTGTTACCTTGTGCATCTACATCTCAGGAATTCCGATCCTGATTGTGTTCCTCCTCTTTTGTTGCTTTCCTACGATTGTCTGCTAGCTATCAGCCAAGTTCTAAATGTGCATTGGTGTTTTACAGTGCATATTACTCTTGTGGTTCGTCAGGACATTACACTTCGGTATGTCAGGAGAAACAAACTCCAGTACCTTGTCCATTTCAAAGACTTGGTCAAAGTGTTGTAATCCGCAGATTAAGAGGCCTCGTTAGCTTCTGTTCTGTTCTACCTTGGAGTATCACCCTCTTTTATATCAAGAGATCGTGTTGTATCATGACCTTATTGATGAAGTGATTCTCTTGCACTTCTTTACTTACCCTTCCTCTGAGCTGTCCGTGCTTGGGAATGTTGGGGTGTACCTATTGATGTGGCTATCTAAGATTTTTAGCAATTGTTATTTCTTCGAAATCCAAGGACGTTTGCGTCATTCTTAGCATGATTGGTTCGCCAATTACTAAGCGAAGTTTGATTGTGTTGCCAAGTTCATTCGTTCAGGCGCACATCTTCGGTCAAAGATTTAGGTTTATGCCAAAGCTCTCAAGACCATATCGTGTTTCTTTGTAAAGCAAGTTCCCCTCTTGAACTCAATGATATAGCGGTGGTTCGTGATATTCTGGATGTCTTTCTAGAAGTATCGACATGTTGTTACATGACCGTGTTGTCGAGTTCATGAGTACGTTGGTTCGTTGAACTACTCCTTCTCCAAGAACCGTGCTGGATAACCCTGGACTAATTGGTTGAGCTTAATCAACAACTTGGAGAGTTGAAAGACAAAAGGTCTATCCAACTTTGTTCCTTCATAAAGGGATGTCTAGTGTTGTTTGTGTTGAAGTCAGAAAGTATCTCCTTTATGGATATGCTATCTTCCCCACATTTGATTTGAGTTTGGGCTATCGCCAAATCAAAGTCAATCCTAAGGACTATCTTGATGATGTTTTTACTCATGATGTTTTTCGTTTGTACACCATCATGTCTTTGGTCCGACCAATATTTCTGCCCAGTTCATATAGAATATGAGTCCCTCATTGGAGTATCTTGATAAGTTTGTTATTGAGCCCATCGATGACATTCTTATCTTCTCCATGTTTAAAGAGGTTCATATTGGACAAGTGGCACTAATGTTGGAATCTTTTGAGAACCATCTTTGTGTTATCATGAAGTATGTGTTCTGGATGTTGGAAGTAACCTTCTCTGGTTCACGTGCATATGCTGAAAGATGTCGCCGTGGATCCGAGTAGAGATCTCTTTTGTTTCCCTCGGGAATCATCACAAGTTGGTCAGGCAAGTGCAAAGTTATCTTGAGATGCAAGGTTGTTACCTCCATTCCTTGAAAAGTTTCTCTATGCACATTAAGCCGCTGACTGATTTGTTCAAGAATGAGAAGACGCTTAATACCTTCAATATCTTCTTTGATATCCCCATAAGAACTCACTTGTGTTACATTGCAAGTTCATATGCGCGCAATTGCCTTTTGGCAGTCGCAACCACATGGATTACGCAATATAGCTCAATCTTTTGAAGCTTGACATTGTAGGCTATATCTTGAGAATCTAGCGACTTTACCTTTGTGGTAACTGTTGCAAATTTTCATCCAGACATGCTAAGTCTGAAATATCTTTACACCTAACCTAAGCTGAATCTCAAGCGGCAATGAGAGTTAGTGTTTCTCAAGGATTTTGACATAGGTCTCCTTGTAAATCCGGCAAGATTGATGTTGTGGTTAACACAATTAGTCGGAAGGCCTGATGCCATAATCTCTTGATTCATCAAGAATAACCACTCTCCATAAGGATCTTGTGTGACTTATTCTAGGAGTTGCCCTTATGATGCTTTTCAAATCCTGAAGTCTTGACCTCCGCTTGATGACCTATTGAAGGCTATTCAATAGCCTAATATTGGTGTCTAGAACATCAAGAAGAACATTAGAGGCGAGACTTGCTAAATGTCTTTCGGTCAATTCCTTGAAATCATTTCCCTGGTGACAACAACTTCGCTCGGAGAAATTTCACTTCCCACGGATCCTTGGCAATTCTCTAGCCAGTACCCTTCCCTTTCCATTGGTTATTACCTGAAATTCTAATCAATTCACATGTTGTGTGAATTCGTCAGTCATCTAGGCCCTAACCTTTTGAGTAGACAACAATCATTTCATGTACCCTTGCCAGAAAAGTGACTATGATTTTGAAGTCCAAAGTTTCTCTCATTGGATAATCAATATAATTGTGCTTCTACGAGACACCCTCTCTAAGAGTGCCTCGTTATGGTATCAAAGGCAGTTTAACTCTTCGCTACCTTGTCTCTTTGTATTCTTGTAAAGCGTGGAACAATTGCCTACCAAAATTTGAAACTTCTTGCATCTCCTCCTTTACCTTGACGTGTTTCATGTTTGTTAGCTCAAGAGTTGTTTTTCAACACTCCTTCCATGAGTTGACCATGAGATACTCGATCTTTTAAAGATCCACCGTCCAGAGTTATTCCCTCTTTCCTTTAGGTGCAGTTGAGCAACAACCTCAAGGGGAGAAAAATGAAGCGCTTCATTCGTGGTGTGGTGGATCATCTTCATTCATGGTGTAGTGGATCAAATTCATTCATGACATCATGGATCAACTTCTTCAACAAAGAAGATCATCATGGTATCGACAAGCTCGTTGAAGATCGGTGTAGTCCCTGTTACCTTCTCTTTTCCTACCCGAGGAATCTCGGGGACGAGATTCTTGTAAGGGGGGTAGAGTTGTAACATCCCTGTTTAGCAAACCCTAATTAGGAAGTCGTTTGTGCATTCATGAGCATCATTTAAAATGCATTAAGAGAAATTTGCAAATAAATTAAGTGGAAACCCAACATGTATGCAAACCTTCCTCTATTTTAAATTCTCCCAAATTGTTTCAAATGTTTGAAAACCTCAAAACAGAAATATGTGGACTTTCAACTATTATTAGGAAGGCCACACAATTATTCCCCTAAAATATTTGAGTCATTTTGGATCTCCAAAAGGTTGTAAAACTATCAAAATGATTTGTTTTAGTGCTGTTTTAAAGTTTTCAGAGAAAATAGAGAAAGCCAGGGGGTTATGGGCAAAATGCCCTTTGTCTTCTTCGACAGGCACACGCAGTGCTGCGTGTTGCAGCTCCGGCCGGCCGATCTTCCGGCCGCCAAGATGCGCGCCGCCGCCGAACCCTGGGAGGATAAGGCCTCCACGACGCCTCTCCCCCGTCCTTATCTCCTCCCCCTCGCGCGATGGCCCTCCCCTTCCTCTTCTCTGCACGCACAG
Organism: Lolium rigidum; assembly: GCF_022539505.1. NCBI lineage: Eukaryota > Viridiplantae > Streptophyta > Magnoliopsida > Poales > Poaceae > Lolium > Lolium rigidum. The sequence continues at coordinate 94,327,947 of NC_061512.1, read as the reverse complement.
GGGCCAAACCCTACCCCGGCCAAACCTCGCTGTCGCCGTCGCTCCGACCACCCCCGTGCCTAGCCGCGCCTCCCATCGGCTTCGCCTCGCCGCCAGCAACCTCCCCCTCCAAGGAATCGAGCCCGCACGCCCTCAATCTCCGCCGCCATCCTCTTCTTCCCCGCGGCCGGGAAGGATTCCGGCGACCACCGCCGCCGCTCCCGACCTTCCCCGCCGTTGCCGCCTAGCCTGCAAGCTTCAGGGTGAGCTGGGTGTCCTCCTGAGCCTCTCCGCGCCCTCCCTCTTCCACTCAGTTGGCCCTGCGCCTTGTGCCTGCGCCGGCCGCCGCGCGAGCTCGCCGCCGGCCAAGCTCCGGCGGCTAATAGGCCGCCACGCTGCCCCCAACCTGCTCCCCACGACGCCCTGCGTCGAATGCCCCTACTCCCGTGCCCGTGGGCGCGCAGTAGCGCCGCCGTTGGATGGTCACCGGCGGTGGCCGCCGGCAGTTGACCACCGGCGGGTTGACCCGTGGGCCCCAGCAGCTTTTCTTTTTATTTTGTTTTTATTTTCTGTTTTGGTAAATGCATTGACAGGTGGGGCCCTTCGTCAGAGATTTAATAATTTCGTAAATATTTAGGAAATGAATAAAACCCTGACAGTGGGTCCGACTGTCAGATTTTTAACATTTTCCAGAAATTCCAGATTTTGAATAAAACTTGTATAATTCATATCTATTTCATTTTAATTCAGAAAAAGGTGTATAATATGTCAAAATGATCAGAAAAATGAAACCTATCTACTTATGCTATCATCATGCATAGTTAAACAACTTCAATTAACAATTTTGTTAGAATAATGAAATACCACTTTATGGAAGTCATCGAAATGCAATGTTTTATGCATTCGAAATTCCATTTAATTTGACAATGATGTATTAGGGTTAGTTCAAATAACTTTAACATGTCATATCATCATCTTTGTATGTGCATTGCATCGATGGCATGTGTTGATTGTTATTCCTCTCTTTATAGTATTTGCTTCTTCGCGATCGATAGAGCACGTGCCCGAGACCATGAAGATCGACAACGGCGCAGATCAATAATTGTCCATCGGTGAGCAAGTCAAGCCAAGTCAAGCATGGGATCTGGAAGATCCACTTCGGTTTGTCAGGGACAAAGGCAAGCCCTAACCTGGTTCATCTATGTTTTCGAAATGTTTTATCTGTGGTTCCTACATATCGCATACGATTCAACTGTCTTTTATCGATAGATAGAGTTACCCTATCTGTTGCATGTTCCACCCTTGTAGCCTCAAATACCTGATCCACTTGCTCCTAGCATAACTAGGTTTGGCATGTGTGCGTTGCGAGAGCCTTTATCTCTTTATGCTTAGCCATGCTTAGTTTGTTACGCTACTACTCCGGTCTTCGGATTGGAGCCATACAATGAAATGAATCTAGCATGACAGGTTGACGTGGTAAGTATAGAGATGATTGTTAAACATGATTAAAGGCTCGGACGAGAGGCCACATTGGGATGTGGTGGGTTGTTTCGTTTCGCCGACCCTAGGAACCGAGTTCTCGCCTCTTGAACCAAGACCGAGCGTACAACCACACGAGGCCCTATTATGGTACCCTCTCGACTCACTAACTTGCCTAGTAGATTCCATGAGTCACATAGTTTGCGTGTTATTTGGACATATGCATCGCATTATGCTTTGGTGGAAAAGGTGCATAGCATACGGTAGGTAAGCGTGGCCGTGGTGGGCTGGGGTTAGCGGTCCACGGGGAAACCCACCTCGCCTCACATCGTTAAGGACCGACTTCGGGACTTGACCCGTTACGGCGGAACAATCCTTAGCGCGTGACTCATGGTCTCGGCGACGAGCAAGGTAAAGGTCGTGGTCAACCACTCTCTGCCGGCTTTCCAAGGAAGAGAGCTAATGTCTCGGCACTAAGAATCGGTTGGCACGTGTGGGTAAAGTTGTGCACCCCTGCAGGGTTAAATCTTTTCGAAAAGCCGTGTCCACGGTTACTGACGACTTGGGAAAGGACGTGGAGATCATAGAGAACTTGAACCTGATCGTAAAACTTGGCAATCAATGTGTGTTTACGGATACCTTCTCCGGGTGTTGAGGGGGTGATCCGAGGATAGTGGTTCGAGATGATGAAGATTGGTGGATACAATATGATGATCAGTAGATCTAGAGATATCGCTCTCTTATCCCTTTTTAAAGGTTCTGAGTAGCCGAGCTTCTCCTCCCTCTTGTTTAACAAAGAAAAAATGGCTTTACGCAAAAGAAGCTCCACAGAAAGCCCGCATAACCGCTTTGCTAAAAGGTTGTACTAAGACTTGCTGAGTCCCTGTACTCAGCTTTGCATGCTTTTGTTTCAGACGAAGTTGCTCCAACGGATGGTGGTTTCTATGTCGACATTGACGAGTAGCTTGGGGTTCCCAGGTGGCAGCCTGGAATCTATGGGCTGGGACGTCGCCGTTATGCTCATGGCCTCTTAGGCCTTTTGCTATCTTGCTATGTCTAATAGCATAACTTCGCTTCCGTTGATTGATGTATGCCAGGTCAGTGACCTCTGCTTGTAATGCTTTGGTTCTTCGCTCAGTTATGAGCTTGTATTACTTTTTGAGTCGTAGAGTCACTGTTGTGTTACCGATTCTCTCACTGTAGTCTCTCGAGCTCTAGGTTAGGCTTATATCAGACGATGATCTGGTATTTGTCTAACCCTGATCCCGGGGTGCCACAGAACATGAACCACAACGGTGATACTAGTGTTGTCAATAGAAAGAGTAAATTGAATCTTCACTATGGTGGGAGAGACAGACACCCGCAAAGCCACTTATGCAATACAAGTTGCATGTCGAACGTGGAGCAAGTCTCATGAACGCGGTCATGTAAAGTTAGCCCGAGCCGCTTCATCCCACCATGCCACAAAGATGCAAAGTACTCGAACTAAAGACAACAAAGCATCAACGCCCACAAAACAATTGTGTTCTACTCGTGCAACCATCTATGCATAGACACGGCTCTGATACCACTGAAGGGATTCGTAGCATAGAAAACAAAAAATTTCCTACCGCGAGAACGCAATCCAAGCCAAGATGCAATCTAGAAGACGGGAGCAACGAGGGGATGAACGAGACTAACCTTTGAAGATTTCCAAAGCCTACAAGAGGAGGCTCTCGTTGCTGCGGTAGACGATTTGCCGCTTTCAAAAGCGCGTAGAAGATCTTGACGGTGCCACAATCGGGCAGCACCTCCGTACTCGGTCACACGTTCGGTGTTGATGAAGACGACGTCCTTCTCCCTGTTCCAGCGGGCAGCGGAAGTAGTAGATCCTCCTCGGAATCCCGGCAGCACGACGGCGTGGTGGCGGTGGTGCTGGAGAACTCCGGCAGGGCTTCGCCTATGCGCTGCGGGAGTAGTATGTGGAGGAGGGGCGCTAGGGTTTGGGGAGAGAGAGGGGGTAGGGCGCCGGCCATGGGCAGCCCTAGGTGGTGCGGCCAAGAGTGGCTGCCCCCTCCCTCTTCTCCTCATTATATAGGTGGAAATCCCCAAGAGTTGTAGTCCAAGTCTTCGAATAAGACCCCAACAACAAAACCTCCCATAGGTGGGAAACCTACTCAAGGAGGGAGTCCTACCCAAGGTGGGACTCCCACCTTTCCTTTAGGTGGGGTGGCCGGCCACCTATGGTGGAGTCCACCTGGGACTCCACCCTTTAGGGTTTGGCTAGTCATGCAAGGTGGAGTCCCTCCGGGACTCCACTTTCCATGGTGATTTCTTCCGGAATTTTCTAGAACTTTCTAGAACCTGCCATAAATGCACCGGATCATTTCCAAACTTGGAATATGACTTCCTATATATGAATCTTATTCTCCGGACCATTCCGGACCTCCTCGTGATGTCCTGGATCCCATCCGAGACTCCGAACAAAACTTCGAACTCCATTCCTTATTCCATATCTACTTAAACGACATCAAACCTTAAGTGTGTCACCCTACGGTTCGCGAACTATGTAGACATGGTTGAGACCTCTCTCCGACCAATAACCAATAGCGGGATCCGGAGATCCATAATGGCTCCCACATATTCAACGATGACTTAGTGATCGAATGAACCATTCACATACGATACCAATTCCCTTTGTCACGCGATATTTTACTTGTCCGAGGTTTGATCATCGGTATCTCTATACCTTGTTCAACCTCGTCTCCCGACAAGTACTCTTTACTCGTACCGTGGTATGTGGTCTCTTATGAACCATTCATATGCTTGCAAGCTATTTAGACAACATTCCACCGAGAGGGCCCAGAGTATATCTATCCGTCATCGGGATGGACAAATCCCACTGTTGATCCATATGCCTCAACTCATACTTTCCGGATACTTAATCCCACCTTTATAACCACCCATTTACGCGAGTGGCGTTTGATGTAATCAAAGTACCTTTCCGGTATAAGTGATTTACATGATCTCGATGGTCGAAAGGACTAGGTAACTATGTATCGAAAAGCTTATAGCAAATAACTTAATGACGTGATCTTATGCTACGCTTAATTGGGTGTGTCCATTACATCATTCATTAATGACATAACCTTGTTATTAATAACATCCAATGTTCATGATCACGAAACCATGACCATCTATTAATCAACAAGCTTGTTATACAAGAGGCTTACTAGGGACTCCTTGTTGTTTACATAACACACATGTATCAATGTTTCGGTTAATACAATTTATAGCATGGTATGTGAACATTATCATAAACACAAAGATATATAATAACCATTTATTATTGCCTCTTGGGCATATCTCCAACACATAGGGCGAGGAGTCACCGGAATAGGGATACACGAGTTACCTAGCTTCAGAAACCTCGCGATGGTGGCGACGCCCTACTGTTGCTTGTCTAGAATTATCATGCAACAAGTGCAAGATGACAATGAGTTGTGTTGTGCCTCTAGGGCTCCCACGATCCGGCTTATAAAGGTTTCGGATCTAGGGTTGCAGGGGCAGAGTGTGACGCCCCGAAACCGCTACCATGAGCATTCCAACAATCGCGCCGAAATCTGCACGATATCGATTCAGAGACGCCCTCCGACATGACGTGCACGACGAATCACACACGTGATGCTAGAGGAATTAACACGAGAGGTAACATTACAACATGATTACAATAAAGCCCACAAGAAACATATATTACAACAACGACTCCACGAGTTAAGAATACATATATACAACACAATGGTCCAAATCATACAGAAGATCGAATATGTCCGAGTACATACAAGATACAAATTGGACTAAGAGTCCTGAAGATAACCAGTCGCATCCATAACCCTGTGATGTCTACGCACGCTTCTATTCTTGTAGACAGTGTTGGGCCTCCAAGTGCACAGGTTTGTAGAACAACAATAAGTTTCCCTTAAGTGGATCACCCAAGGTTTATCGAACTCAGGGAGGTAGAGGTCAAAGATATCCCTCTCAAGCAAGCCTGCAATTACGATTCAAGAATTGTGTCCCCAACACACCCAATACACTTGTCAGGTGTATAGGTGCACTAGTTCGGCGAAGAGATAGTGAAATACAAGTAATATGGATGATTATGAGTGGTAATGACAATCTGAAATAAAAATAGCAGCAAGCAAACATGTAGCAAAACTGGTTATAAATGGTGTTTCAATGCTTGGAAATAAGGCCTAGGGATCATACTTTCACTAGTGGACACTCTCAACAATGATACCATAATTGAATACATAGATATTATCTCTTCACTACGCTACTCTGAACCACTCTCCGGTTTGATAACAAACACAAATTCACTGTGTAGGGCTACATAAGCATTCCTTAAAGTTCGCATTCCCAATCTATGGACACCCCACGTTGTCAATTTGAGCATACAAAGATGGTACTAACTAGACACCACAATTCATAAGTATTTCTGTAAATTAAGCTTAAGAAACAAACACGGTGTGCACATTGTCACCGTCAAACCGTTGGACAAGGTGTCCCCGGAGATCACATGATAAAACCACTTGAGTAGTACAATAGTTGAAGAATAACATCTACTTATTCAACTAGATTATAAAGCTCATGATCACATAAAGATCATACATGGAGAGATAGATAGACCACATAGCTACCGGTAAAGCCCTCAGCCCCGAGGGAGAACTACTCACTCCTCATTGTGGGAGTCAGCAATGGCGATGAAGATGGCGGTGGAGTCGATGGAGATGGCTCCGGGGGCAACTCCCCGTCCTGGCAGGGTGCCGGAACAGACACTTATGTCCCCTGAATCTTGTCTGCGATGGCGGCGGAGCTACGGAACTTTTCGTGGACGGAGGCTTATTGATTTAGGGTTCACGCATCGGGAGGCTTCTTATAGGCAGAATGGCGCGGTCGGTGGAGGCCAGGGGCCCCAGATCACCCCTAGGTGTGGCCAGGGCTTAGGTCGCGCCTAGGCCTGGTCTGGCCGCCCTGTGGCGCCTCCTCATCTCTCCTCTGGACTTCGTCTTTGTTACGGAAAAATAAGATCTTCGGCTTTTGTTTCGTCCAATTCCGAGAATATTTCCTGTACAACTTTTCTGAAATACAAAAGAGCAGAAAACATGGAACTAGCACTGTGGCATCTTGTCAATAGGTTAGTTCCAGAAAATGCATAAAAGTGCCAAAAAGTGTAAACAAAACATATAGAAATTGGTGTAAAACAAGCATGGACCATCCAAAATTATAGATACGTTTGCAACGTATCACCCTGCCCAGGCCATGCCGGAAGGATAACCTTGCTAACGTCATCATCTTAGACCTGTGAAAGTCGGGCCAAGGGTTGCCGACAAGAGGGGGAGGAGACAAAAGAGAAAGAAAGGCGAGAGTAAGTACCAAATGCACGTACTTGCGAGACAAGACCGGTTGTGCTTGTCGGTGGGGAATAAAAATTGCCCGGCTATATGGTGAAGTTTAGCGGCAGCAAAGCTTGTACAAACCAATAGAGACACACTACAACATTCGTGTAAACAGAGAAGGTGAGAGAGCGCATAAGCTAACTGCAAACATAAACCACCCGATACATTTCCCCCTCGCAAACGAGAAGTACTAACAAGGGCACACACACTTTTTAAAGAGTTTTATTATCTACATCTACATCTACACTACTTCTACACTACTTAAAAAGAAGGAACTTATTCCCTATTCTCCCCACCTCTTCGTCCGTCGCTCCCCTTCGTCGCTTCATCCATCATTGTTTTTTTTGCATTTTCGTCCCCGCATTCCACATGTTTCTGTCACATTTTGCATCTCCACCCTTCAGTCTTGAGAAGAAAACCTGCAACCGACGGCGCAGTCGCGAGGCGGCGACCCCGACCTGAGCGGCGACAACTGAGGGCCTCCCGCAGCGGCATCGACCAGATCATCGCCAGATGGGTGCTCCCACCGGTGGTCTTCAATGAGCATGTCAGTTCCTCCATGGAGATCGGCGGCGCCACGACCCTACCGACTGCCGTGACCGGGACTCCTCGCCGCTTGTGGAGGTACTGCCCCCGACCTCTCCACTCCCCGCCTCTCCCCGTCCCCGTGGTAGCTCGACCTCGCCGTCCGCCTCCGCCTCCTCCTCCCCATACTCATATGTTCTCTACTTCGTCCGGATCTGAGATGCTATTAGGCCCTGGATCGCTGTGGTAAAATTTCGGCCGTTTATTTGGGGGGATCAGAGCTAGGGTTTGAGCCTGTCGTTTTTCATGCCACTGCGAATTATTATAACCTAGAAGCGTCTACATATGGTGAGAGAAACAAGCTCCTGTCAACACGATTAGTTATGACTAGTTAGCATGTACGTGAATGCACGTCTCCATTATACAATTTTATTTGAAAAATCTACCATTTTATTTTACATCAATAGCCCTTTTCTGTACTCCTTGTCCATATCTATCCTATTTCTTATTTTAAAATTCCAATTTTGGTCCTCTTCAAGATGTTCATATTTTCCCAATATAATTAAATCTTCATTTCTTACATATTGTGTATCGTAGTTCCAAAGCGATGAAGAGCCTAAATAAATAATGCACATGCACATGTCTCCAACAGATAAAAAACGAAACAATAAAGCCAAGTCAATCACCATACATTCTCATTCAGGCACAAAAAATATTTCTTGCATCGCAGTAAAACGCTCCCTCGCTGAGAAAAGAAAAGGGAACCGCTCCCACGAAACCAGGAACCGCTCTGTGATCTCTGCCGGCAAACTACACCGGCCAGCCGCCGGTCCCTGCCTCCTCCGTCGTCCGTTTCGGCGACGGGAGGGGGTGGGGACCCTGGAGTATCGGCTCCGGCTAGTAGTTATTGGCAAGTATTTTCTTGGGGCGCCGTTCTATGGAGAAGATTGCGTCGCGTCGGAATAATTTGCCTCTGCTCTTTCTCCATCTCGGCGTCGCTCTAACCGGTGACGTTGGAGGGCAGGTGGTCTGGTCTTCTCGCCGGTCTTTGGATCTGGTAAGATTCATATCTGGCGGTTGGCGTTCGGCACTCTCGCGGGTGACGGTTGCGTTGGCTGCTGCAGTTATGTCTGGCGTCTTGCAGTTGGGTGTGAGGATGACGGCAGGCGGCAGCGTTTGTCTTCTTCGACTGAGTCTGGAGATGATGACGGTGTTGGGATCTGGTGACCATGGGGAAGATCCCCGGCCGACGTGCCACAAAGTCTCGGGCTCTTCCTCTGCGACGACCCGGTTCATCGGCTCAAAAAGCATCATCGAATGCGATGGTGCTCTCCCAGATCTAGGTGTGGTGGTTGTTCGCCTTTTTTTTCCAGCGCTACCATGCTGGCAGTGGAGGAAGATGGACAATGTTTCGGCGAGGCACAAGTTTCTCCAAGGGTGAACTTGTAATTTTACTTCTTGTAAGTTTTCTTGTGCAAAGTTGCTTGATGCAAATGTTTGTCTTGTGTGGTGACCATATGTATAACCCAAGTGATTGTCTAATGAAATATATGGTTACATCAAAAAAAATAAATTCTTGCAATATTCTGAGTGATTAGCATAATTTAAGGAGAATAATGCAAGTACTACTCGCATAGAAGAAAAACAATAGATCTCTTTTGCAAACTTTTATAGCTCCATAACGCATGGTTAAAAGATTAAATCTAGTAGGGCAGCATGTAAAAATTCGCAATATGATTATATATGGCGGTATAGTGTAACAATCCAATGCTCTGAGAATTTCATATGAGATCTAGCGGTAAAAGCTCCAAGTCTATTCTCTCAAGGTTCCAGAACCGATTTGTAGGTCCAAAGTTTCAAGTGAAATATGAAAACATGTGCATATGGAGTTGGTCAGTTAAATCTATGTATCTAGATATGATGAATGGGCATACTATTTACCTTCGTAAGTATCTATGGAAGTTAAAGATCCCTTTGAAGATAAAAATATTTATGTGGTTCCTTAATAACAAGGTTCTTTTAACTAAAGATAACTTAGCCAAACGGAAGTGGAATGGGTGTCAAAAATGTTGTTTTTGTGATTCCATGGAGACTGTAAACCATTTATTTGTATTTTGCCCTTTTGCGAAGATAATATGGCGTATGGTGTATCTTACTTATAATATCCCTCCGCCAGCTAATATTACTAATATGTTTGGTAGATGGCTGAATGGAGTGAGGAAAGAGGATAAACGAAAGATACGAATAGGTGTTTCGGCCTTATGTTGGGCTATTTGGAGGACTAGAAATGATATGATCTTTAACAAACACACTGGGACTAATTTTTTGTAGGTTATCCAGCGAGCTGCTCATTCAATTCAATAATGGGCGTTCCTCCTCCCTATGGAGCAGCGGGAGGATATGGTTACTGGATGCAACCGGATGCTACTGGTTGCTCAGGACTTCTTTTTCCAGACTACTGGGTGGCGGCATCTTAATAGAATAGCAAATGCATAGCTCTTCTGTTAGCTATATTTTCGTCTGGTTGTTCTTTGTTGCGATTCTAGCTGCTTCGTGATTGTAATAAGTGATGTTATACTAAGACTTGATACTTGGTTTTTAATAAAAGAAGCCGTGTGCATCTATTGATGCAGAGGCTGGGGCTCTGCTCCTTTATCGAAACAAAAATGGAGTTGGTCAGTTGGGTGGGGCAGTAATTTACTAATCTGAAAAGAGCGCCAGATAAGGAATTGGAACTCAACTATGCGCATTTGGAGTTAGAGTTGGGGCACGATTTTTGTGGCATCAACTATATAGGAGTTTTCTTTACAGATCCGACAGCAGAGACAAGATCGATGGGTGCAGATTTCTTCGTCCCTCTACGCACGGCAGCTAACTGAGAGTAGGAAGGGACTAAACAGAGGATCAAATTTGCCCAGTCGACAGGAGAAATCACCGCTGTTGAGAGGCGTACCTCGAGAGATGGAGCATGCTCATCCTTGGCCAACAAATTAATAAGGACTCCACGACGCAGAACTCCCTGCTGGTCATGCAAACAAGCAAAGCGGCAGAGTTGTCCCTACCGCACTCACGAACATCCACGTTAGCAGCGGAGGCGCTAGCATGTTATCGTAGTCACCGGATTGTCACCGGAGGTAGAGGGGCATCGCGTGCCGGAGTTGGCTATTGGTGGGGCGGCTGCGGAAAGACAAAGCAATGCATCGTGAGTCGATTTGGATTTCAATCCCGGAACATCATCCAATCAGTGGCGTTAGTTCCGGTTATTATGGTCGGGCTTTCAAACAGAAAAGATGCAATATCATTGGGAAGACTTCATCCGTTAGATGGTGAAGAATTAAAGGCTGAGATTTGATGTTCCTGCCAACTTTGTGCCTTTATAAGTAGTTTAGATTATTATGGTCGGGCTTTCAAACAGAAAAGATGCAATGTCATTGGGAAGACTTCATCCGTTAGATGGTGAAGAATTAAAGGCTGAGATTTGATGTTCCTGCCAACTTTGTGCCTTTATAAGTAGTTTAGATTAGATTATAAGTAGTTTAGATTATTATGGTCGGGCTTTCAAACAGAAAAGATGCAATGTCATTGGGAAGACTTCATCCGTTAGATGGTGAAGAATTAAAGGCTGAGATTTGATGTTCCTGCCAACTTTGTGCCTTTATAAGTAGTTTAGATAGGAGTTTTCTTTACAGATCCGACAGCAGAGACAGGATCGATGGGTGCAGATTTCTTCGTCCCTCTACGCACGGCAGCTAACTGAGAGTAGGAAGGGACTAAACAGAGGATCAAATTTGCCCAGTCGACAGGAGAAATCACCGCTGTTGAGAGGCGTACCTCGAGAGATGGAGCATGCTCATCCTTGGCCAACAAATTAATAAGGACTCCACGACGCAGAACTCCCTGCTGGTCATGCAAACAAGCAAAGCGGCAGAGTTGTCCCTACCGCGCTCACGAACATCCACGTTAGCAGCGGAGGCGCTAGCATGTTATCGTAGTCACCGGATTGTCACCGGAGGTAGAGGGGCATCGCGTGCCGGAGTTGGCCATTGGTGGGGCGGCTGCGGAAAGACAAAGCAATGCATCGTGAGCCGATTTGGATTTCAATTCCGGAACATCATCCAATCAGTGGCGTTAGTTCCGGTTATTATGGTCGGGCTTTCAAACAGAAAAGATGCAATGTCATTGGGAAGACTTCATCCGTTAGATGGTGAAGAATTAAAGGCTGAGATTTGATGTTCCTGCCAACTTTGTGCCTTTATAAGTAGTTTAGATTTAGATTTAGATAACATTTCCATATGTGATGACATATTTTTTCTCTAAACTTTGAGCAATAGTTTAGCTCGCATCATTATTTAGGTTGGTAATGGAGTGGTAACTTTGTAAGGACTAAATTAGACAGATCGAAAGAAAGGCCTTCATCTGAACTAGCACAGGTGTCTTTCACTATCGTCACTTTGAATCTTCTTACAAGTCACAGTAAATTGATTTTTATGCAATACAGTGGCTTCTTTTACTGGCATAATTATCCATATGAATAGCTCTTCTAAGTTAAGAAATGCAGAAACACTGGAAAGGAAAATTGTAAGGTTAAATGTTTGAGACACTATCCATTTTCTGGGGATTAATGGTGCTAAACTGCTTATTTTCTGCATTCGTTCACAGCATCATGTTAGTGTTAATTTTCTTGCAACTATGATATCTTGAAATCAGGACACTTTACTAAATGATGAGAATTCTCCTAAGTCTGTTGATGCTGTAACGACTTTGCAATCTTCATCTTCTTTCCCACGATAATTTTTTACTAGAGGTGCTGTGTCTTATTTTATAACATGTCATGCGCATGTATGGATTCTTTTTCAGCAAAGCCACGACGACCCTCCCAATTTGTTTATTCCATCACTTGCGAAGGCAATAAAGCCAGGCTTTAGATAGGCTGAGAAATACAGTGACAACCTTGTAACTTGTACAGAGTTTATCTGAGCTTCACGTTGGTCACGAGAAGTAGGCTGGATCTAACAAATTTGACATGGTAAGGAGCATCTACCTACTGCAGTACATCCGACTACGTCTGGAGGGGTTGTGGCCCGGCAGAGGACGCCGGAGGTGGGGCGGCGGCGCCGTGGTTACCGCTGGGTAATCCCAACATCCCCGCTTCTCCTCTTCTGACATCGACGTCGCAGCCAACCTCAAGGCTCGAGGAGCACCAGCAAAACGGCATTCACTGGCTCATTTGTGCTACCACCTTTGGCGCTAACGTCCTGGTCACTCGTCCAATTTTGGCATGAATAATGGTTCCTGCATATTGCAACAGTGTGCTAACACTTTCAGTTTCAGAACCACATTATTTCAAGGTGCACTTGTTGTTATCAAATACAGTGTTCACATGAAGATGCACTTCAGGTTTGATTTTTACCTTCAATGTTCATACTTCAGTAGTGTGCTATACATATGCTTGCATTCTCTTACTAAATTGATAATTATATATACCGAACGAATTCAATTCAACTCCCATCCTCCCAGGTTATTTTTGGTGAAGTCCTCAAGTTTCCATTACTTATTTTTAATAGTAGGCTAAATGTGTCAGTCGGGCATTACCAATTACTATATCAAACCTTATATGTAAGAAGCCACAGGGTTACTGAAGTTTCTTCCCATCCGTCAAAATAAAATATGTTATTTTTTAAGGTTCGTATTTTTCTATGTTAACTGCAAGTTAATTGTTGGCCAAATTAGTTACTGCTGTAAACTTGGCCATTTATTTGCGAAAGAAATATTGTTCTGCTTATGTATTTACCACTAGAAAATCGGTGATATTTATACTTAATTACCTACAGATGCCACAATGTAGTGTAAAGCGTCGAATATGTATTTGGCACAAAACACCCAGTTTGTTCTGACCACATGGGTGATTACCGTGGTTGTGTAACATCAAAACAGCCATTACAACTTCAATATTTGCTCACCATAGACCAACCGTAATATGCACATACTTATTATCTGGTTTCATGCTACATGATACATTTTGTAATAGAAAGCCTATTGCAGTTTGGCTGCAGATTGCTTCACATACTTGATGTAAGATATCATAGCAGAGTGTATCTCACATTTTCATGTCTTAAAAGGTATATTTGAAGTTAACTGCACAGTGGTTTGGTTCCTTATGTTCTTAAACTGAGACGAAACTTCCCATCCTCTGAAATTGTTGGTTTTGAGTTGCGAGGACATGCACTGTACCAAGGTTCAGGAAAGCGGAAATAGGCGTCGCTTATGCGTGCTGAAGCGCAATGCGGAGGCCTTCCGCATCAACTGCATAAGCTCTTAAGCGGAAAAAAGCAGAAAAAGAGGAAAAAAGTGTCGCTTATGCGCGCTGAAGCGCTAAGCGGAAGGCCACCACACCAATTACGCTTAACGCTTTCTTGAACCTTGCACTGTACAATTTATGGCTTTTAAACCATGCAACTATAATTGAATTGATGGAGTTCTGAAGATTTGTGCCCTAAGATCATTAAATTGCATTGCTTCAGTCTCATCTCATTTCCATGACTTGTATTTTCTTCCGGATCATCCCTGCAAAGGTAGAGCAGAGTGCATCTTACATTTCCATGTCTTAAAAGGTATATTTGAAGTTAACTGCATAGTGGTTTGGTTCCTTATGTTCTTCAAGCTTCAGTCACTCGCTACTTCTCTCCCAGGTAGAAGATTGTTAGAGTTCACTTTATTAATTGGAACCAACAGTTACATTTGTGGATATAAGCATGTTCTGTACTTACTATCAGCTTACTTACTGTCAGCTTACTTGCTTATCTTTGTGGATATAAGCATGTTCTTCTTCATCTAACAAATTTTTAACCTCACAGTCTGTAGGTAGGAAAGCTCGTAATAGAAGAATAACAGCAGAATGAAGGATGCATGAGGACCCTACCTGTCATCTTACATTTTGAATTTTTTTATTGCATTAATAGATAAATTCATGTTTATCCTCACATGGAGCAGGTTCATTTTTCTTTGCTAGGTTAAGTCTCAGAAATACTTGATAAACTATTTACCGTGGCATCTTTTCAAATAGAATCTCTATTATGCCAAGAAGATATTTCATGATGTTGACCTCTAGAACTTGATACCAAATTTCCTATTTTATTTTTTGCATATATTCTGTAACAGAAATGTGCTCTTTTGAATAATCATTAAGCGAAACAACATTTTGATGGCCTCCACGAAACTGCTTTTTAGAAAATTAGGGGCAAATAGATGGAAGGCAGCTATACTGTTGGAATCCCCCTTTATGATTTACTGACTTGTTTTGTCTTCGTGATTTACTGATTTCTTTTGTGCAAGTTTAGAAGATAAATTTATTGTTTGCATGGCTAACTCTAGATTTATTTGGCCATAGCAACACACGGATGTACTACCACTTTCTCGCCGAATTTGACACGGACAAGGTTATATTTTTTTGTCGCAGCAAAAGCTTATAAAGCTCATATTCCTCTTGCGGTGAATGGTTATGTTCATTCGCTAGAAATGGTATGACTAACAATATTGAGTGCAACACCCGTGGCTATGTGACAAGGGATTAACTTATCAATGCCTACAGACTGTAGACTAGGGTTTTAGTCGGAACTAGAGGGCAAGTAGATCTCGAAGGTTTCAGCCGAAAAGTGCTCGACGAAGTAGAAACTAGGATTGCGTGAAATAATGAATCGATGCTATCTTTGTCCCTCGACTCCCCCTTATATAGGAGGTGGAGTCGAGGGATTCATAATACACAAGTTACAGAGTCCGAGAGGGTTTCTAACCCGTCCCGCAAGATTACAAGCACTATTTCCTAATACAACTCTAGCTTTCCTTAATAGCAACTTGGGCTTCCGGATCTTCTTATTCTTCGAGTCATGGGCTTTCAGTAAACCCCGGGTACTATCTTCGGCAGGCCCATTGGGGATGCCTATGTCAGTAGCCCCTGAGATTTTGCTTGAATCAAAGAATCAAGGAAAATCTCCAACTTTAATCATTCAATAATTCTGTCGAATTTATCACATATCTTTTGATACGTAATTATATATTTTACAGGGATAACTGCAGTTGGGGCTAGTTCATCTGACGGATCAGGTACTAGTTAACTGCTCTAGTGGCAATCCGCAAAAACCTACTTCAAGATCACGTCCCTGGACATGATCTCGGGATACTGGTGTAAACTTTGACAGGTGCCGCTTAAGGTCTTACCATTCTGTCGAGTCCCAGTCATATTTTATCGGGTACCTAACGCGTCCGTTAGGATTTTTCTTCGTATCTGTTGATACGGAAAAAAGTAGCAAACCGACGTCAGAGACGGAGCCACGCCGCTCAGAACGGATCTGGGGTCTTACCTTCGCAAAGTTTTGCGGCATTCAGAGATTATTCGCGACTTTGGCGCTCTGAGAATATATTGTCGAGTGCTTTTTCGGCTGCTGGAATAGCACATTTTATTGAGTCAACGGATGACTTATCTTGCCTTCCCGATGGGAGTATATGCAGAGTTATTTGTATAACTCGAAATATACTCACTTCTTTTTTCTTCTCTTTCTTTCTGCTTTTATAATTTCATCGGGCACGCGAACAGCGTTCCCGATGGGAGTAGCCCCCGAGGCTACAGCCAAGGACTAGTGCTTGGTTGTAGGCTCAACACTTTAATGCCTCACGTCGCTATATTGTCATTCTTTCTCGATCTTTTCATATCTATCGGGTGCGCGACCAGCGCTCCCGATGGGAGTAGCCCCCGAGGCTATGAACAAATGCTTGCATTTGGTCATAGGCTCTCGCCATTTCTATGTTGTCATACTCAAACTTTTTTTCTTTTCTCCAAAGTAGCCCCCGAGCATTTGCGAAAAAACTTGTATTTGATCAAAGGCTCTCGAGATTATCAGTCATCACTCATTGTCGCCAATTTTCCAATTTACCAAAGCCGATATTCTTCCATTGATAAAGTGACGTCAGTGCTGACGATAGCCACGACCATTGTATCGGGAAGGCGCGAGTAACACTCTCTCTCTGTCTTGCGGGCCCAAAGTCCTTGTCAATTTGACACGTCGTGCAAGTGGGGGACACACGTCCTCCGCTTTTCCTGGCGCACGCACTGTGGCGCCTGTTCCGTTCCTTCACAGTCAAAATACTCTTTTACCCCTCTACCACGTGTACAGCATCCACCGCAAAATTACTCCATCCAACGGTGCGTCGCTTCGCCACTTCTTTATATAAGGTCTTCTTCTTCCTCCGTTCATACTTTCGCCTGCGCCGCACCTCTGCTCTCCTCTGCAAAAAATCCCCATTGCGCCCAACACTTCTTAAGCTCAGCCACACTCGCGCCTTGCTCCTACGCCATTGTTGATGCCACCGCGCGCACGTCTAACTAGGCCCAGCATTCCGGAGTCGAAGATGGCCGCTGAAGATCTGGAGTGGGAGAGGTCCAAAATCTCCAATCAAGATATGAACCTGCTGAAGAAGCTCGGGTTCACGAAGAAGGAGAACGAGCTGCGCTTCCTCAAGGAAGAAAGCTATCCATCACCGCCAATCGAATATCGGGTCAGTTTCGTCGACCACCTTATTCGCGGTCTTTCTCCCCCTATCCATGAATTCCTCCGTGGTCTCCTCTTTGTCTACGGGCTACAGCTGCATCAGCTGACGCCCAGCTCCATCCTCCACATCTCTATTTTCATCACCCTCTGTGAATGCTTCCTTGGAGTCCATCCCAATTGGGCTCTATGGAAGCGCATCTTCTACCGCCGCCGCAATGGCTCCCACAACGTCGCCTACACCATAGGCGGCGTTGTCATTTGCGTTCGCCCTGATGTCGAGTACTTCGACGTCCAATTCCCCGACTCCGTTCAGGGGTGGCGCAAAAAGTGGCTCTATGTTCATGAAGAAAGCTCCGACTCGGTGGATTACAACATTGCTCCTTTTGATGGAGGAGCCAAGATTCTTCGCCGCCGATCCTGGGACGCTGAAGCTACCAAAGAAGAGAAATCGGCGACAGAGGCGCTGATGACTCGCATCCATGAGCTTCAGAATACCCGTGGCAAGGAATTGTCGGGTATCCAGATCACAGCCTACTTAGGATTAGAGTGCAACCTTTACAAGCTCGCAAAAATCCCCTTTGGATGTATGCTGGTGAAGAAGATGTCGAGAGGCTCTCCAAAGATCTTCCTGTGAAGGACTTGGAGAAGCTAATCCGAAAAATTTCATCGCTTAGCAAGAAGGATACTATTCCATCCTCTTGCCGTGTGAAGCCATATAGTAGCACCAACCCCCTCCCCGAGGTAATTTTTCCCTCGACTACTATCTTGTCCTCTCGATTTTTTTAATATTTGTCGACTACTATCTTGCTGGCGTCCATTGCATAACTTTTTGTCGATACTTATTTTTTTTGTAGAACCACCCAGTTCTAGCTTCTCTTCCTCCTCTTCCTGAAGGTGGAGAAGTCGTAGAACGGACTGTTGTCACCGACGACAACCATGGTACTTCTCGCCCTGAGAGTGAAGTCGCGGGTTCTCAAAAATCTGCGGCTTCATCTGAAAAAGAAGTCGATTCTGAGGCTTCCGAATCGGCACACTCCCTTCCCTCCGCTGTTTCTCCAAGGAACAAGAGAAAACGGGACGAAGTTGCCGATTCTGGCACCTCCAACGCCGGCGCACCTCCTGCCGAAGAAGTTGCTCCTACTGAAGAAAGGACAACTTTCAACCCTTACTTGGATGCCCTTGTCAGCTCGTAAGTCCTTGCTACTCTTTTTTGTTTGCTCTCGATATTTTGTCTGTGTTATTTCTTATACTGTCGACGTTTTATTGTAGTGGTGACGAGGAAGAAGATCCACCTATTGACGCGGCTGCTCGAACGAGTACGTCGCGTACTTTAGTTGTTTCGGATGCTCAACCTGACGTGGAGGAAACCTCGCCTCCTCAGCAAAACGTCGAGCATCCAACTCCAGTTCCAAGCCCCCGTGCCCCTTCTCCAAAAAGGGCTAGGGTCGAGGCAGGCAAGGAGCCTTCCTTGCTGACTGGTAGTTCCACGACTCCTTTAATGGATGATGTAAGTTATATCTTCTTTCTCTCTTTTTTTATATACTTTGACCATTGCATTGCTTTGGACTCCTCCCCGATCTTTGCTTAGTGTTGTCGAGTGATACGTCTCCGACGTATCGATAATTTCTTATGTTCCATGCTACATTATTGATGATATCTACATGTTTTATACACATTATATGTCGTATTTATGCATTTTCCGGCACTAACCTATTAACGAGATGCCGAAGAGCCGATTCTTGTTTCTCGCTGTTTTTGGTTTCAGAAATCCTAGTAAAGAAATATTCTCGGAATTGGACGAAATCAACGCCCAGGGTCCTATTTTGCCACGAAGCTTCCAGAAGACCGAGGGGGAAAGGAAGTGGGGCCACGAGGCGCCGTAACACTAGGGCGGCGCGGCCTAGGTCTTGGCCGCGCCGGCTCGGCGTGTGGGGCCCTCGTGTGGCCCCCGCGTTGCCCTTCCGCCTACTTAAATCCTCCGTCGCGAAACCGCCGATGCCGAGAGCCACGATACGGAAAACCTTATCGAGACGCCGCCGCCGCCAATCCCATCTCGGGGGATTACGGAGATCTCCTCCGGCACCCTGCCGGAGAGGGGAATCATCTCCCGGAGGACTCTTCACCGCCATGGTCGCCTCCGGAGTGATGAGTGAGTAGTTCACCCCTGGACTATGGGTCCATAGCAGTAGCTAGATGGTTGTCTTCTCCTCATTGTGCTTCATTGTTGGATCTTGTGAGCTGCCTAACATGATCAAGATCATCTATCCGTAATACTATATGTTGTGTTTGTCGGGATCCGATGGATAGAGAATACTATGTTATGATAATTATCAAGTTATTACCTATGTGTTGTTTATGATCTTGCATGCTCTCCGTTATTAGTAGAGGCTCTGGCCAAGTTTTTGCTCTTAACTCCAAGAGGGAGTATTTATGCTCGATAGTGGGTTCATGCCTCCATTAAATGCGGGACAGATGACAGAAAGTTCTAAGGTTATGGATGTGCTTGTTGCCACTAGGGATAAAACATTGATGCTATGTCTAAGGATGTAGTTATTGATTACATTACGCACCATACTTAATGCAATTGTCTGTTGTTTTGCAACTTAATACTGGAAGGGGTTCGGATGATAACCTGAAGGTGGAATTTTTAGGCATAGATGCATGCTGGATAGCGGTCTATGTACTTTGTCGTAATGCCCAATTAAATCTCACTATATTTATCATGTCATGTATGTGCATTGTTATGCCCTCTCTATTTGTCAATTGCCCGACTGTAATTTGTTCACCCAACATGCTTTTATCTTATGGGAGAGACACCTCTAGTGAACTATGGACCCCGGTCCTATTCTTTACATCGCATACAATCTGCTGCAATACTTGTTTTACTGTTTTCTCCAAACAATCATCTTCCACACAATACGGTTAATCCTTTGTTACAGCAAGCCGATGAGATTGACAACCTCACTGTTTCGTTGGGGCAAATTACTTTGGTTGTGTTGTGCAGGTTCCACGTTGGCGCCGGAATCCCTGGTGTTGCGCCGCATTACATTCCGCCACCATCAACCTTCAACGTGCTTCTTGGCTCCTCCTGGTTCGATAAACCTTGGTTTCTTTCTGAGGGAAAACTTGCTACTGTCTGCATCACACCTTCCTCTTGGGGTTCCCAACGGACGTGTGTCGACTGCACGCATCATCGAGCTTTTGCTTCCTATGTTGATTTCTTTTTCCTGTGGTTTTCTCGTCAGCCTTCCATGAAGGAATTTATCCGCCTCGGTACCCAATTTATCGGGTATCGTGATTATACCACCAAGCTTGAAGGTACCCTTTTTTCCTGCTTCTTCTGTCGATCGCACTCCTTCATTTCTTTTGTCGTGACATTTTACTATCGCTTATTTTGCCAGCGTCCCTTGCTGAAGCTAACAATCGCGCTGACGCTCTTACTACCAAGTTAGAGAAAAGTGAAAAAGCTCGCAAAAAA
This sequence comes from Lolium rigidum, assembly GCF_022539505.1. NCBI lineage: Eukaryota > Viridiplantae > Streptophyta > Magnoliopsida > Poales > Poaceae > Lolium > Lolium rigidum. The sequence goes on along the minus strand of NC_061512.1, from coordinate 94,307,509 downwards.
GCTGAAAAAGATGCCTCCGCTGTCGAAGATCTTCGAAAAAGACTTCATGACGCGGAAACTTCATTGAGCGACAACATGGCTCAGCAGGCTGCTCGCGAGAAAGAGATCCTTACTCGCCTGGAGTCGCAGAGTCGACGTTTTGTTAGTAAGTACTTAGATCCTTCCTATTTCTTCGGGTCCTCATCTTAGTCCTTGCTTGCTTTTTCTTGACACGCTTCTTATTATTCATTTAGGGAGGACGCAGCAGGATTATGAGCTAGATAATCCTGAAGGTGATTGCCTTCTCGACGCGCTTTCTCTCCTTGAGATCCATGGGGATGAGGCACGCGAAGGCCTTACCGATGCCAAAGTAGGTCTGTCGTGGCTTTTTCCTTACTTCTTCCCGAAGAAAGAAGAGCCCAAAACTTTCACTGCTCTCGCTAAATGCTTTAAGTCTCAAGAAGACCTTGGGCTCAAACTTCGCCAAGAAGGTTTGAAAGTTGGCGTTGAAGGCACTATTGCCTTGGTCGCTGACAGCCAACAAGATGTCGACTGGACGAGAATTGGCGACACGAAGGCGATGGAGACGAAGAAGTGGCAGTCGTTGATCAAGGCTGCCAAGCCAAATTCAAAGAAAATCCTCGCCTACCTCGGGTGGAAGCCAACTCCTGCGCCTAGCTCATCGAAGCCGGAGGTCAAGTAGACCGTCCTGTCTTCTTTTTTGTGCTGTCTTTTCTTTTGAATCTGTCGCCGTAGTAGCTTTGGCGACAACCGTCCCATTGGTTCATTAGGAACCATCCTTTTGTAATAGTCATGTAAATACTTTGAACATTAATGGAAATCTATTTTTGCTTGATGATTGATGTCGAAACTTTTATTTCCAGTTGGTATTTGATTACACTTCAACTCCTCGTCCTGCCGATGCTTTTCCTACTTCATCCTACTCGAAGAAAGCGCCTGTCGATGATGAATTTGTTGAAGATTCCTCGAGTAAAGGTTCAACACAAGTCTTGGGAGAACTTCGTCAACAGCTTCAGTCCATGAAAAAGCAGGCACTTATAATAATGGAGCAATCTCGAAAATCATCCGAAAAGGAGAAAATTGCACTGCAACAGGCTCAAGAGGCCATAGCCGCCAAAGAATCAGCCATTGCTGAAGCTGCACAGGCTACCACCGAGAGAATTTTATGCTCGAGTTGATGACTGAAGCAAGTTTGGATATGACAGGTATGCTTTGCAAACCAAAACTTCCTTTGTTTTTTTTTTCTGTTTCCTCTATTGAGATTCTTGTGCTGTCATGAAATAGGTTCTTTTCTAGACGCTGTTGCCGAGGACCAACGGGTAGACGCAAGAACAAATCTCCTTGTTAATCTTTCACTTGACCATGGTTCTCTTTTCTGGGCTACTCCAGAACGCACCCGACAAATTGTCAGATTCCAGGACCGCGCTTGTCAAGTTCGTGAGTTCCTTGATTTCTGTACAAGAACCTTGTCTCTAGTTTATAGTACCATGTTTCCTCTAAACAAAATACCAGACACTCTTCCTGCTCTGATGGAGAAGTTCCGGGATGCCCCTCGTATCCATAATTTTGTGCGGGCTCAACTATCTGCTGGGGCAAGATTCGCCATGATTATGATTCAGATCTGCTACCCGAAATTAGATCTGACGAAGATTATCACCAAGTGTTTGGCCAAGCAGTCGAAACGAAAGAGGAACATTGATAAAATCAACGACATTGTAACTCCTGTAGCCGAAGAAATGATGGATGAACTTCTTCGGATGGATTCAGAATTCTTTGTAAAAGGTAGCTATGCTGAACATACGACTGGTGCTGCAGACAACAAAGGTGTAACCATAGATGATATATTAGGTATTAACTGAGTTGTACTATATTGCGGGAATTCATATATATATTTTGTGTCGAATTTTTCTTGATAATGAAGTTGTCTATATTGTAAAGCCCCCGAGCCTTTAGCCGAGGCTCAAGCTATTTTTGCGTCTCGATGAATGTACTATTTTGCGAGAGTATATATATATTTTGTTGCTACGGGCTATGAGCCCCCGAGCCTGTCAATGAAGAAAGATGTATATCACCAATATCTTTTACTATATTGCAGCACCGCGAGCCCGCCTCATTAAAAACCTTTCAGCCCCACTCGGTGCCCTAAAAGGAAAAGAGTGCGTTTGAAAACTCGCGGGCGTTTCAGTACATTGTATTTTTACAAACAGGACTATATTTCGACTCTAGACGTAAAAACGCCTTAGCTGCGCCACGTTCCAGGGGTTTTGCTCGGGAACCCCTGTCTTCTTGTCCTTTATCCTGTATGCTCCTCCTTCGATTACTTCTGTGACGATGTAAGGGCCAAGCCACGGCGACTCGAGTTTTTCAGTGCCCTTTTGATTGAGTCGTAGAACTAAGTCTCCAACCTGAAAGGATCTTGGTCGCAAACATCGACTGTGGTAGTTTTTCAAGTCTTGCTGGTACTTAGTGACCCGTGATAATACTTCGTCTCGAGCTTCGTCAAGCGCATCAACATCGTCTTCTAATGCTTTTCTGGAAGTCTCTTCATTGTATTCCGTGACTCTTGGAGAATCATGCTCTATTTCTATCGGCAGTACTGCCTCGGCTCCATGGACCAGAAAAAACGGAGTTTCCTGTGTCGCTGTATTTGGTGTTGTTCGGATACTCCATAATAGACTCGGCAACTCTTCTGGCCAAGTATGTCGAGCTTTTTCCAATGGTCCTAATAAGCGCTTCTTGATGCCATTGCAGATGATACCATTTGCTTTCTCGACTTGGCCATTGGTCTGTGGGTGCCCAACTAACGCGAAGTGCAATTTGATGCCTACTTCTGCACAGTATGCCTTGAATTCCTTGGATGTAAAATTACTGCCATTGTCCGTGACGATGCTATGAGGTACTCCAAACCGAAAAACGATGCTTTTCACGAACTTGATTGCCGACGCTGCGTCTGGTGAATTTATCGGCTTTGCTTCTATCCACTTGGTGAATTTGTCGACAGCGACGAGCATATACTCGTATCCTCCTGGCGAGGCTTTATGTAATTTTCCCACCATATCAAGGCCCCACTGAGCAAAGGGCCAAGACAATGGTATTGGCATCAACTCTGCTGCCGGAGAATGAGGTTTTGCGGCAAATCTCTGGCACGCGTCGCAAGTTCGTACTATCTCCTTCGCATCCTCGATTGCTGTCAACCAATAAAATCCTGCTCGGAAAACCTTGGCCGCGATAGCTCGACTGCTTGCATGATGACCACATATTCCTTCGTGTACGTCCTTCAGAATCATCCTTCCTTCTTCGGGTGTGACGCACCTCTGTAACACACCCGAAATACTTCGCATGTACAACTCCCCTTTAACCACCGTAAAAGCTTTGGATCGTCTAATAACTCGCCTTGCTTCAACTGGGTCGTCGGGTATTTCTTTCCTTAGGATGTATGATATATACGCTTGCATCCATGGAACCTGCACCATCATCACTAATTCCTGTTCCTCTTATTCTTCTAATGCCTCTTTAGGAGCCCCCGAGGTTTCTCATCCTTCTGCTTCTTTTGTGCTTTCTTCGGCTTTGTAGATCTCTCAGCTATCTCTTCCCAAAACACGCCTGGTGGAATTGCAAGGCACTGCGACCCGATGTTTGCAAGAACATCGGCTTCATCATTGCTCAGCCTGCTGATGTGATTTACTTCGCATCCATCAAATAGCTTCTGTAGCTCGTTGTACACGTCTTTGTATGCTACCATACTATCATTGACTGCATCACATTGGTTCATGACTTGCTGAGCCACCAATTGTGAGTCGCCAAATATTTTTAGTCGAGTTGCACCACAAGCCTTCGCCATCTTCATCCCGTGTATAAGAGCTTCATATTCTGCCTCATTGTTAGACGCATTTGGAAACGTCATCCGTAAGACGTATTTTAATTTGTCGCCTTCAGGTGATATCAGTATCACGCCTGCTCCAGCTCCCTCTAACCTCTTGGACCCGTCAAAGTTCATAGTCCAAGTTCTCGATAAATCCGGAGGTCCCGTATTTTGTAACTCCATCCACTCTGCGATGAAGTCTGGTAGAATTTGCGACTTTATCACTTTTCTTTTTTCGTACGTGATGTCCCGAGGAGAAAGTTCTATTCCCCAAAGGGAGACACGACCCGTAGCTTCTGGATTGTTTAGTATGTTGGATAAGGGCGACTCGTTAACCACTATTATCGGATGTGCCGAAAAATAGTGCCGCAATTTTCTTGCGGTTGTAAACACTCCATATGCTAGCTTCTGGTACTGCGGGTACCGCTGTTTTGAAGACGATGAAACTTCACTGATGAAATATACCGGATTCTGCACTCCATGGAGTTTTCCTTCTTCTTCTCTTTCAACAACAAGTGCCGTGCTGACCACCTGAGGTGTGGCTGCAATATATAACAGGAGGGGTTCCTTCTCTCTAGGTGCCACCAAGATTGGTGGTGTCGAAATTGTGCGCTTGAGATCCTCGAAAGCTCTATCTGCCTCTTCGTTCCACTGGAACTTCGCTCCTTGTTTGATCAAAGCGTAGAAAGGCAACGCTTTTTCTCCCAACCTGGCGATGAATCTGCTTAAAGCTGCGACTCGCCCAGTAAGCTGCTGTATTTCCTTTAACTTTGTTGGCTTCCTCATTGTTACAATAGCTTGTATTTTTTCTGGATTGGCTTCGATTCCTTTTGCTGAAACTAGGAACCCGAGAAGTTCTCCCGCAGGGACGCCGAAAGAACACTTTGTCGGGTTCAACTTGAGACAGAACTTGTCAAGGTTGTCGAAAGTTTCCTTTAAGTCCTCGATCAGTGTTGTCCCCTTTTTTGATGTTATGACGACATCATCAATGTACACTTGTACGTTTTTTCCAATCTGTGTTGCTAAGCATTTCTGCATCATCCGCTGATATGTTGCTCCCGCGTTTTTGAGACCAAAAGGCATTGTTCTGTAGCAAAACACGCCATAAGGTGTTATGAACGCTGTCTTGACCTCATCCTCTTCTTTCAACCTGATCTGGTTATAACCAGAATATGCATCCAGGAAGGAAAGACGTTCACATCCTGCCGTGGAGTCGATGATTTGATCGATCCTTGGGAGGGGGAAGTGATCCTTTGGACAGTGCTTGTTGAGACACGTAAAGTCGACACACATGCGAAGGACATTAGTGTTTTTCTTTGGGACCAACACAGGGTTTGCTACCCACGTGGCCTCTGTATGTAGTTCTTTGATGAAACCAGCTTCTCCGAGTCGATCAATCTCTGACAGTATAGCTTTGCGGTTTGGTTCCGAAAAATGCCGCAAGGGTTGCTTAATTGGTCTCGCTAGTGGATCCAAGTTTAGGTGGTGCTCGGCAAGTTCCCTGGGTACTCCTGGCATGTCAGCTGGACACCATGCGAAGATTTTCCAGTGCTCACGGAGGAACTCGACGAGTGCGCTTTCCTATGCGAGGTCCATGTCTGTCGCGATGGACATCGTCTTTTTTGGATCTGTCGGGTGGATCTGCACCTCCTTGGAATCTTTCGCAGTGTTAAAGGTTGGCTCCCTGAGAGGCCTTCCTACATCTGGCAGCACATCGTAATCAGTTGTGAGCCTTGACGCCATATATTCTGCTTGCATCTCGAAAGTTTCTGACAGTCGATGAAAATCTTTGTCGCATTTATCGGCTAACGCAAAACTTCCTTTGACTGTAATTGGTCCTTTAGGTCCAGGCATCCTCCACAGTAGGTACGTGTAGTGCGGTACCGCCATAAACCTGGCATATGTTGTTCGTCCCAACAAAGCGTGATATTGCGATGGGAAATCCACGACTTCAAACTCCAGCCTTTCTATTCTGTAATTTTCTCGGGTCCCAAACTGAACATCGAGATTGATTTTCCCCAACGGATAGCTCGGCTTCTCTGGCGTGATGCCATGGAAACGTGTGTCGGTTGGTTTCAGATTTGCGAGAGATATGTTCATTTTCCTTAGTGTATCTGCGTACATAAGGTTTAGACTGCTTCCTCCATCTATGAATATCCGAGATACGTCGAATCCCGCAAGTACTGCTGGTAAGATAAGTTCTGGCTGCCCTGGTCGAGGAACTTGCTGCGGGTGATCCGCTATTGTGAAGCCAATGTCCTGCCCCGACCAATTTAGGTACTGAATCGTTGGTGGAGGCATCTTCTCTGCCATAAACACTTGTCGCGAGATTACTTTCTGAGCTCTATTGGACGGCCTGCCCTTCTGAATCATCGAGACCGCACCGTTGGAGTTGGGGTCAATGTATGGAGGTGGTTGTGGCGCTGCCGTTATTCTGAGCCGGTGTCGATTTTCGTCCGTAATTGCGGGAGGAGGTGGCAAGTGGATCTCACTCCTGGGCCCTTGAGGATTTCTATTTGTCGCTTGAGCGTTGGCTTGCCCCGCGAACTTTAGCATTGCTTGAAAATTTCGACAGTCTTTCTGCAAATGTCCTGACTGTCTTTTTCCGTTGTTGTCAAGATAAAAATGCATCTGACACGGCCCGTTCATCATGTCCTCGGGGGACACGAAAGGTCTCTGGAACCTTGGCCCACTATTTTTCCTATTATTTCGAGAATCATCTCTATTGTCGCCTCGCTGCTCGTTACTCCTTTGATAGTCATCTCTACTGCCTCCTCCAGCGCTTGCTCGAAACCCAGCCGAGATTTGACCAGGAGCGTCGTAACTCGAGTACTGTCGAGAAAATCGTCGCCTATTTTGGAAATTTCGACTGCGGTCCTCCTCAGGCGACCTGTGTCATTTATTGTGAACAGCATCCTCTCCATCTGCCCACCTGTTTGCTATCTCCATCAATGCTGATACTGTCTTTGGGTTAGTTCTCCCCAAGTCCTCGACGAAGTCTCCTCGTCGAATTCCTGCTACGAACGCATCTATCGCTCTCTCGTCAGATATGTTCTCTGCCGAGTTTTTAATGATGTTCCACCTTTGGATGTACTTTCTCATTGACTCATCATGCTTTTGTTGACACGATCTTAACTCTTCTAACGACGCGGGTTTTTTGCAGGTAGATCGGAAGTTCTTGACGAACACATCCTCAAAACTATCCTAGCTGTCGATGGAACCCAGAGGAAGCTTCTTTATCCAAGATCGCGCGGCTCCACTTAGATGTACTTGGATGCTCTGCATAGCTGTTGCTCTGGTTCCTCCTATCAGCTTCACCGTCTCGAGATAATCGACTAGCCAGTCCTCTGGATCTTGCAGGCCGTCGAATTTTTTGAAATTGTCGGGTAATTTAAACCCTGAAGGAACTCGAGTTTTCCGGACCCTCCTTGTAAAGCATGGCAGCCCACACATATCCTCGTCATCTATCTCTGGGGAGTGCCGATGTTCTCTTCTATTTTGTCGTGCTCTGTCCACCCGTGCTTGTGCTGCTGTGTCTCGTGCTCCACTTGTTCTCTCGAGACCTGGCGCAGCTGCAGCGGGTCGTGGACTATTTTGCCTTGCTGATCCTTCGGGAGGCGGAGTTACGAATGTTGTCCCCATAACTCCGACTCCTGCCATGGCCATATTGTACAATGCTTCTCTTGGATCTCCGGGAGGTGGTCTACTTGCGAGGATAAAGGCTTGCGTCGCCATATACCCAGCTTCCGGTGTTTTGGGAATAATATTCCCCTCGTGTCGATTGACATAAAAGACATGTCGAGGTTTTGAACTAAGTTTTCTCTCTGCTTCAGGTATATTTTGCAGCCGAGATCTTGCTCTCCTTCGAGCTTCTCTATGACTATCTCCCGAAGTTCCTGAATGTCGGCTTAGCTCTGCCCTTCGCCTGCTTGATGCGGAGGCTGCTTCTTGTCTCCTATCCAACTCGATTTTCTGCTTCTCGAGCTCCTTCCTGGTACGTGCAAGCCTATATTGATACGCTTGTAACTCCTGGTGTTGCCGTAATGGTCATTGGTTCTGTACCATCAATAGCTCTTGCGACTCGATCCCACACTGCCTGCGGAAATCGCACCATCTCTCGTGTTCCTGGTCCGATATATTTTGTTCCCAAACATCGCGCGAGATCTGCGGGATCGACATACGGATTTCCCGCATCGTCGAAAGCCTTTGACGTCGCCGGTTCTGGCCGGCTTGGTTCTCCAATTGCATAGATCTGATGATATTTTGGATTCTGAGCTTTGTCGGGTTTGGTGACACCATCATAGAGATTGGTGAAGACCTTTCCAACAATGATGGATTTGTCGATGAAGTTGAAGCTGTCGGTGTCGCTCGAGTTATCGCTTATATAGGAGTCCGCAGATGACTCGAAAGACATGTCGCTGAAGATCTTGACGAGTTTTTCACTCGCCCTGGTGCTGATGAAGCGTGGCGATGAAATCTCCTCGTTGCCTGACTCGATTGATGATGCTGAACTTGAAAAATCGGGATCGACCGCTGATAATCCCGACGAGATCAGAATTTCGAGACGATACGCTCCTTCTTTCTCGACGCGGAAGTGGAACTTTCCGAACGTCATCTCCATGGGCTCCTCCAGATACGCATATGCATCCAAACGGGAGGGCGGGTGAGGTACAAAATCAACTAGACCAGTTTCGATCTGTTTACCTCTGTCCATTGCGTTGCTTGAAGTTGACGAAGTCGACGATCTTGAACGTGCCATCGAGATCAGATCCTTGACACCTCTGATTCCCACAGACGGCGCCAATTGACAAGGGATTAACTTATCAATGCCTACAGATTGTAGACTAGGGTTTTAGTCGGAAGTAGAGGGCAAGTAGATCTCGAAGGTTTCAGCCGAAAAGTGCTCGACGAAGTAGAAACTAGGATTGCGTGAAACAATGAATCGATGCTATCTTTGTCCCTCGACTCCCCCTTATATAGGAGGTGAGGTGGAGTCGAGGGATTCATAATACACAAGTTACATAGTCCGAGAGGGTTTCTAACCCGTCCCGCAAGATTACAAGCACTATTTCCTAATACAACTCTAGCTTTCCTTAATAGCAACTTGGGCTTCCGGATCTTCTTATTCTTCGAGTCATGGGATTTCAGTAAACCCCGGGTACTATCTTCGGCAGGCCCATTGGGGATGCCTATGTCACTATGTCATACAAGCAAGTTTTGTTTTTAGTTTTTAGTTAATTAAACATCGGCAATTTTCTACAATTCTCCTTGGTGATGGCAAAAGCCTTATTAAGACAATTCAACTTCATTATGTGATTTTTATAAAATCATCTAGATAGACATAAAGATATTGTGGTTAGAACTGAACATAATGTGACTGGCTACGGTGGTACTTCACACACCCCGAAGATGTTTTAAGAAATGCAAATAAAGAGTACCATAGATAAATTTCTAATTTGAAAACAGTCGGAAGCTTATTATTATTCTACATCTTGTGCAGTGAACCTAGATCGGCTCAGCCATAAAAGAGAGTGCGGACATTCTAAAGATGATTGTTACCAAGGGTGTGACAGAGACTGCACAATGTAGAGCAGAATAAGCACCTGGTGCCACACAGCAAGCAGTTCTAGAGATCACTACAGACTGCTTCTCCATGGAAATGATCATGCATCATACTGATTTGGGATCATCTTCCAGTCCCGGCCAAATCTAGAAACCAGTTGAATTTAGACTTATGCAGAGAACAAAGTTGAGAAAAGCCACTCTTTCTCCTCTTGTACAAGTTTTTTTTGTTTGTTAATATTTCCCTAATGTGTCTGGTAGCATTTCAAGATATAAATGTGCTATTTATAACAAATTCTTCTAAAGCGTGTTAGCTTGTAGTCTGAATGTATGGGTATATGCTTAGGGACATGAATACATGATTCAAGCAGGTGGCCATGACTGGATCCATAAGAACTATGAAACTGCGACAATGCTGAATGGAGGAAGTTTGGATAAGTAAGGATTCTTGAAAGGTTTGCATTTTAACAATATTTTGGTTCATCAACATGTATTGTCACCCGTGGCAACGCACGGGCATTTGTACTAGTCAAGTTATTAACAACAAGTATAAGGTGTAAGTTGTTCTATGATCGAGTCATATAGCTCCAAGTCGTTCATAACCGTGAACACGGCTTATCGATAAGATTGTAACCCTGCAGGGGTGCCCAAATGTGCCCACACGCACGATCAATCCAACCTGGCGAGGGTAAGATATCACAACACACTCTCTCCTTCAATACAACAATGTCTAGGAAGCCACCTAACTAAGTTAAACCCGTATCGAAGTCCGGCCGACTCTTCGAGACGGACTTAGCATTTTGCATCTACGGCTAAGAAGGATCAATATTGGTGGCGCCATGAGAGAAGGAACCCCAATTGCTGCACATCGCGGCCACACCACAGGTGGTCAGCACAGTCCTTGTTGTGGAACGGGAAGAAGAAAGAAAAATCCATGGAGTCCAGCGCCTAGTGTATTTCCTTAGTGAAGTTTTGTCTCCATCTAAGCAACGTTACCCGCACTACCAGAAGCTAGCGTATGGAGCTTTCATGTCAGCAAGGAAGTTAAGACATTATTTTTTGGCGCGCCCGATCGTAGTGGTTAACGAGGCACCCCTCTCGAATATCTTGAACAATCCAGGAGCTACGGGACGTGTCCCCCGCTGGGGAATAGAACTTTCCCCTCGTGACATCACATACGAAAAAACAAAAGCAATCAAGTCGTGGATTTTGCAAGACTTTGTCGCAGAGTGGATGGAAATACAAAATACAGGACCACCAAATCTATCGAGTACCCAACACATGAATTTTGACAGGTCCAAGAGAACAAAAGGAGCGGGGGCAGGTGTGATACTTGTTTTCCCGCAAAGCGATAAGATGAACCCTAATGCATCAAATAATGAGGCAGAATATGAAGCTCTTCTCCATGGGATGAAGATGGCAAAAGCGTGTGGGGCAACACGCCTGAAAATCTTTAGTGACTCTCAGTTGGTATCACAACAAGTGATGAACAAGTCCACAACTAAGATAACATGATAGCATACAAAGACACATAGAATAAACTCGAAAAAACCTTCGACGGGTGTGAAGTAAATCACATGAGCAGACTCAGCAATGACGAAGCCGATGTTCTGGCAAACATCGGATCACAATGTTTGCCCATACCACCATGAGTGTTTTGGGAAGAAAACAACAAGAGATCAACCAAACCGAAGAAGTCTGTAGTGCCAAAGTAGCCAAAGAAAAAAGATAAGCTCAAGAAAGCCTCGGGGGCCGCAGCAGCCCCAGGACCGTAGACTTTAGACAAAGAGGATGAGCCAGAAGAGGTAATGATGATACAAATCCCATGGATGCAAGCGTACCTGTCATATATTACAAGGAAAGAAATACCGGAAGACCTAGTGGAAGCGCGAAGAGTTATCAAGCGATCCAAAGCATTTACAGTGGTGAAAGGAGAGCTATATAAACGCAGTATATTGGGTGTCCTACAGAGATGTGTTACACCCGAAGAAGGACGGCTTATACTCAAGGATATACATGAAGGGATATGTGGCCACCACGCAAGTAGCCGAGCAATTGCAGCCAAGGCTTTTCGAGCTGGATTTTATTGGCTTTCGGCCATAGATGACGCGAATCGTGCGCACTTGTGAATCATGTCAAAGATTTGCATCCAAGCCACACGCTCCAACAGCCGAGTTAATGTCAATACCTTTGGCATGGCCGTTCACCCAGTGGGGGTTAGATATGGTGGGAAAATAGCATAAGTCTTGGCCAGGAGAGCGCGTTTATTTACTTGTGACAGTCGATAGATTCACCAAGTGGATTGAGACAAAGCTAGTAACAATGGCAGAGGCAGCAGCAGTAAATTTTATCAAGAGCATAGTTTCTCGGTTTGGCGTCCCAAACAGCATAGTTGCGAACAACGGCAAAAATTTCACCTCCCGAGAGTTCAAGGATTATTGTGAAGGGATGAGCATTAAGTTGCAGTTTGCGTCCGTAGCACATCCACAAACCAATGGCCAAGTTGAAAGCAAATAGCCCCATCTGCAATGGCATCAAGAAGCGTTTATTGGCGCCACTTGAAAAAGTAAGGCACACTTGGGTCGACGAGTTACCCTCCATGTTATGGATCTTGCGGACAACACTGAACGCACCAACTCAAGAGACTCCTTTCTTCCTGGTTCACGATGCAGAAGTTGTACTTCCAATAGAAATAGCACATGATTCTCCTCGAGTTGTGGAATGTGAGATGGTTCTACATAATAAAAGTGCGACTTAAAATAATTGAAAGTTCAGAGATGGTAAACCTAGAGGGGGTGAATAGGTTTCTACAAATTTTAATTCCTTCTTTGAAATTTTAGGCTTTACGGAATATAAAGACGAGCCTAATGCAAACTAGGTGAGGCACCCTATATGATAATACAAGAACTCAAGCACGAAGGCTCTCACATGCAGTTATATCACAAGTAGAGAGTTCGGTTAGAGATAACCGATAGCACGCGGAGACGAGGGTTTATTCCCGTGTTCCCTTCCTTTGCAAGAAGGTACGTCACGTTTGGAGGGGTGGAGGTCCCACGAAGGATTCCCCAACGCCACGAATTCTCACCCTATTCTCCGGAGCCTATCCCACGAAGGAATAGCTCACTCACTTGTGGTAGACTTTGAGGAAGCCTCCAAACCTTCACAATCTTGCCAGGAGAAAATCCACACCCCGGATGCTTCCGGACCACTCTTGCCCACCTAGGGTTTCCAAGGAACCCTAGAGAGCAAGTATCTTGATGAATACAAGGGGGACAAGATTTTTATTGGTGGAACTATAGATCAAGACCTCCTCTAGCTTTTCCCCGGAGGGATTTGAGTTTGGGTGGAGTAGGAGGTAGATCTGAAGGATTTGGAGCTCAACAATGGAGTATGAGAGAGAGAGAGAGAAAAATGTCTTGAGCTTTTGCACTGGTCTCCTTGCCCCTTGAAGGTAGAAGAAGGGGCTTATATAGTCGTCCTAGAAAAGTAGTCGTTTGTCACTTCAGAGTCGAGCCACCCGGCAGCTGACCCGGTGGTACCGGGCCACATACCGGGCTGCCCGGCAGTAGCACCCGGTGGGCCGGGCTGGCTGCCGAGTTGCCCTGGTTCCAGTTCTTCTTTGCAGTCCGGCAGCAGCACCCGTTGGGCTGGCTGCCGGGTTCTCCTGGGCTTCAGCTCTGTAGTCATTCCGGTAGTAGCACCCGGTAGGCCGGGCTGGCTGCCGATATTTCCGGAAGCAGCACCCGGTGGGCCGGGCTGGCTGCCGAGCTGCCCAGCAGCAGCACTCGGCATGCCGGGCTATGTGCCAGTTTTTCCTGGGGCTTCATAATATCTTCTTCTTCTCGGCACTTCTTCCTCTCAACATTATTGGTGTGAAGATTATGTGTATATGTGGCTTTGACAAGCTCTTCTTTAGAGACAAATGGTCAACACACCGTCACTAGTTGAGAACAACAATTGGGGGTCTCTCATCACCTCGCATCCTTGTATCCCAACTGAAAAACCTTTCTCGCCGCCTTGCATTCTCATATGTGGACTAAAACCTGTGTATATACTTATAGATAACATTAGTCCACACAATAGCGCCGGTGTCATTGTTAACCAAAATAATGGTTAAGGGTAAAATACCCTTACAATCTCCCCCTTTTTGGTTAACGATGACAAACCGAGGTAGAGTCATACAAAAGATATTATGATGAATTTGAACAAGAGTTTCCATATAAGATATTAGGCAAGCTCCCCATAATGTATGCACTTGGAGAAATTGCATTTGAATACAAGGTGCAACAATAGAGTATACGAGAAGCTCCCCCAATATCTTTAGGAAACAAGCATGGTATGGACAAGATAAAGCTAGGATATCTACGACATAGAGATATAGCATATCATAGATAGATATCCAAGATACATAGCATAATACATACTTGTACATCACACAAATTTAAAGCATATTGTTCCAACTGAAAGTAGCAAATAGTAGCACAAGCCAATGAGAATCAAATGAAATAGCCAAGGCTTGTGCATAAAGAGAAGCCCGGAAAGCCCCGGCAAGGAACCCGTAAACCTACTAAGACTCTAATCCCTTCTCCCCTTTGGCATCGGAACACCAAAAAGGAAAAAAACGGAGTGAGATGGGTACTAGCGCATCCCAAATGAAGAACAGATGTGTATGCGACCAAGGCAAAGACTAGGACTCCTCGGAAGTTTCCTCCTCTTCTTCTTCAATGTCAGCACCACTATATCCGACAAACATGGCATCATCAAGAGGTGGCATACGATAGTTGAAGTGAGCAGTAGGGGCCATCTCAGGTGGATCCTCTGGCAACTCGAGTCCACGAGCACGGAAGTCCTCTGTCGAGGGTACTCCTCGGCAATGCCCTCCATATGGGGCTTAGGGTAGATGGAATCCTATAGGCTGACACAAGACATCGGTTATCAAACAAGCGGGGAGAGCGATTTACCCAGGTTCGGGGCCCTCGATGAGGTAAAACCCTTACGTCATACATGTCTCATCTTGATTATGAAAATATCGAATTACAATGGGGTGTGATGACCCACAAGTATAGGGGATCGCAACAGTCTTCGAGGGAAGTAAAACCCAATTTATTGATTCGACACAAGGGGAGACAAAGAATACTTATAAGCCTTAACAACTGAGTTGTCAATTCAGCTGCACCTGGAAAAGCACTAGTAACAGGGGTGATGTGAAAGTAGCAGTGATATGAGAGCAGTAGTAATAGTAACACAGCAGCAGTAATAGTAACATGAGAGCAATGGCACCAGAAAATAGTTGATACTACTTCCAATGACATGTAGAACGAGTATATGATGATGAAAGATGGACCGGGGTTCCCAGCTATCTACACTAGTGGCAACTCTCCAATAACAAGTGTTGGGTGAACAAATTACAGTCGGGCAATTGATAGGATTGAATTAGCATTAAGACAGAATATCAAGATCATTAATCATGTAGGCATGTTTTCCAATAATAGTCGTACGTGCTCGCAATGAGAAACTTGCACAACATCTTTTGTCCTACCAGCCGGTGGCAGCCGGGCCTCAAGGGAAACTACTTGGATATTAAGGTACTCCTTTTAATAGAGCACCGGAGCAAAGCATTAACACTCCGTGAAAACATGTGATCCTCACATCACCGCCATCCCCTCCGGTTGTCCCGATTTCTTTCACTTCGGGGCCTTTGGTTCCGGACAGTGACATGTGCATACAACTTGTAGATACAATCTAAGCAATAAGTATAGAGCTCAAATCTAAGATCATGCCACTCGGGCCCTAGTGACAAGCATTAAGCATAACAAGATTGCAGCAACAATAACTTCATAAACTTTGTAGATAGACAATCATAATGTAACAATCCATCGGATCCCGACAAACACAACACCGATTACATCAGATGAATCTCAATCATGTAAGGTAGCTCATGAGATCATTGTATTGAAGTACATGGGGGAGAAAATACCAACTAGCTACAGCTAGAACCCGTAGTCCATGGGAGAACTACTCACAGAGCATGATGGAGGCGATGGCGTCGATGGAGATGGCTTCCGGGGGCACTTCCCCGTCCCGGCAGGGTGCCGGGACGGAGACTTCGTCCCCCGAATTGGAGTTTCGCGATGGTGGCGGCGCCCCGGAGTCTTTACGGAGTTTCGTCAAGTGGTACGGTGTTTTTAGGTCTAAAGGGATTTTATAGGCGAAGAGGCGGCGCGAGGGGGCACTCGGGGGCTCCCCAACATAGGCCGGCGTGGGCCCGGGCCGGGCCGCGCCGCCTTATGGTGTGGTGGCCCTCCGGCCCCTCTCCGACTCTTCTTCGGTGTTCGGAGCCTTCCGGGAAAAATAGGAGGTTTGGCGTTGATTTCGTCCAATTCCGAGAATATTGCCCGAACAGCCTTTCTGGAACCAAAAACAGCAAAAAACAGGAACTGGCACTGTGGCATCTTGTTAATAGGTTAGTTCCGAAAAACGCATAAAAACATTATAAAGTGCAAGCAAAACATGTAAGTATTGTCATAAAACAAGCATGGAACATCAGAAATTATGGATACGTCGGGGACGTATCGGCATCCCCAAGCTTAGTTCTGCTCGTCCCGAGCGAGTAAACGATAAAAAGAATAATTTCTGTAGTGACATGCTACTTACATAACCTTGATCATACTATTACAAAGCATATGAAATGAATGAAGTGACTCAAGGCAATGATCTATAGTTGCTAACAAATAGATAACATATAGCAAAACTTTTCATGAAGAGTACTTTCAAGACAAGTATCGAAAGTCTTGCACAAGAGTTAACTCATAAAGCAATAAGTTCAAAGTAAAGGCATCGAAGCAACACAAAGGAAGATATAAGTTTCAGCGGTTGCTTTCAACTTGTAACATGCATATCTCATGGATAATTGTCAACACAAAGTAATATGACGAATGCAAATAAGCAAGTATGTAAGAATCAATGCACGATTGACACAAGTGTTTGCTTCTAAGATGGAAGGAAGTAGGTAAACCGACTCAACATAAAGTAAAAGAATGGCCCTTCAAAGAGGAAAGCATCGATTGCTATATTTGTGCTAGAGCTTTGGTTTTGAAAACATAAAGAGAGCATAAAAGTAAAGTTTTGAGAGGTGTTTGTTGTTGTCAACGAATGGTAGTGGGCACTCTAACCCCCTCGCCAGACAAACCTTCAAAGAGCGGCTCCCATGAATTATTTTTATTTTTGGGTGGCACTCCTTCCAACCTTTCTTTCACAAACCATGGCTAACCGAATCCTCGGGTGCATGCCAACAATCTCATACCATGAAGGAGTGCCCTTTTATTTTAGTTTTATTATGATGACACTCCCCCCAACCTTTGCTTACACAAGCCATGGCTAAGCGAATCCTTCGGGTGCCGTCCAACAATCACATACCATGGAGGAGTGTCTATTTTTGTTAATTAATTTGGGACTGGGAATCCCATTGCCAGCTCTTTTTGCAAAATTATTGGATAAGCGGATGAAGCCACTAGTCCATTGGTGAAAGTTGCCCAACAAGATTGAAAGATAAACACCACATACTTCCTCATGAGCTATAAAACATTAACACAAATTGAGAAGCATTTTGAATTGTTTAAAGGTAGCACTCAAGCAATTTACTTTGGAATGGCAGGAAATACCACATAGTAGGTAGGTATGGTGGACACAAATGGCATAGGTTTTGGCTCAAGGTTTTGGATGCACGAGAAGCATTCCCTCTCGGTACAAGGCTTTGGGCTAGCAAGGTTATTTGAAGCAAACACAAGTATGGACCGGTACAACAAAACTTACATAAGAACATATTGGAAGCATTATAATACTCTACACTCGTCTTCCTTGTTGCTCAAACACTTTTACCAGAAAATATCTAGACCTTAAGAGAGATCAATTATGCAAACCAATTTCAACAAGCTCTACAGTAGTTCTCCACTAATAGGTTTAAACTACATGAAAAAACTTAATAATGATCTACTTGAGAGCTCAAAATAATTGCCAAGTGTCAAATTATCCAAGACATGATGAGGCATTTTCTGTTTTCAACCAAATATAAATAAGTGCAATAGCTTCCAACTTTTATCATTGAACATTAAAAGTAAAACGAAGAACACGAGTGTTCATATGAAAAAGCGGAGCGTGTATCTCTCCCACACAAGGATTGCTAGGATCCGATCTTATTCAAACAAAAACAAAAATAAAAGCACACAGACGCTCCAAGTAAAACACATATGATGTGACCGAATAAAAATATAGTTTCAATAGAAGAAACCTGATAAGTTGATGAAGAAGGGGATGCCTTGGGCATCCCCAAGCTTAGACGCTTGAGTCTCCTTGAAATATGCAGGGATGAACCACGGGGGCATCCCCAAGCTTAGACTTTTCACTCTTCTCGATCATATATCATCCTCCTCTCTTGACCCTTGAAAACTTCCTTCACACCAAACTTCTCATAAACTTCATTAGAAGGGTTAGTACTCAAAAAATTTGAATCCACCTTGGTCCTGTAGTGGCACATTGCAAGAACTCAATAAAACATTAGCTACAGCCCTCTACATCTAGAAAACCTCGCTTAAAGTCCACAAGAGACAATGCAAAAAACAGAGACAGAATCTGCCAAAATAGAATAGCCAGTAAAGACGAATTTTAAATAAATACTTCCGTTGCTCAAATCAGAAAACTCAAAACTAACGAAAGTTGCGTACATATCTGAGGAACACGCACGTAAATTGGCTTAATTTTCTGAGTTACCTACAGAGAGAACAGCCCAGATTCATGACAGATAGAAATCTGTTTCTGCGCAGAAATCCAAATCTAGTATCAACCTTCGATTAGAGGCTTCACTTGGCACAACAAAACACAAAACTAAGATAAGGAGAGGTTGCTACAGTAGTAAACAAATTCCAAGACAAAAATATAAAACAAAGTACTGTAGCAAAATAACACATGGGTTATCTCCCAAGAAGTTCTTTCTTTACAGCCATTAAGATGGGCTCAGCAGTTTCGATGATGCACTCGCAAGAAATAGTATTCGAAGCAAAAGAGAGCATCAAGAGGCAAATCCAAAACACATTTAAGTCTAACATGCTTCCTATGCAAAGGAATCTTGTACACAAATAAATTCATGAAGAACAAAGTGACAAACATAAGAAGATAAAACAAGAATAACTTCAAAAATTTCAGCATATAGAGAGGTGTATTAGTACCATGAAAATTTCTACAACCATATTTTCCTCTCTCATAATAATTTTCAGTAGCTTCATGAACAAACTCAAGAATATAGCTATCACATGCAGCATACTTTTCATGATTTCCAAACACATAATTTTTATCAAGTTCAAGTGGGGGAACTACTCACGGAGCATGATGGAGGCGATGGCGTCGATGGAGATGGCTTCCGGGGGCACTTCCCCGTCCCGGCAGGGTGCCGGGACAGAGACTTCTGTCCCCCGAATTGGAGTTTCGCGATGGTGGCGGCGCCCACGGAGTCTTTCCGGAGTTTCGTCAAGTGGTACGGTGTTTTTAGATCGAAAGGGATTTTATAGGCGAAGACGCGGCGCGGGGGGCACTCGGGGGCTCCCCACCATAGGCCGGCGCGGGCCCAGGCCAGGCCGCGCCGCCTTATGGTGTGGTGGACCTCTGGCCCCTCTCCGACTCTTCTTCGGTGTTCTGGAGCCTTCTGGGAAAAATAGGAGGTTTGGCGTTGATTTCGTCCAATTCCGAGAAAACAGGAGAAAACAGGAACTGGCACTGTGGCATCTTGTTAATAGGTTAGTTCCGGAAAACGCATAAAAACATTATAAAGTGCAAGCAAAACATGTAAGTATTGTCATAAAACAAGCATGGAACATCAGAAATTATGGATACGTCGGGGACGTATCAGGATGCCAAAGGTTTCGGCTGTGATCTCGTCGAGAGACTAAATTCTGTAATGACCTAGCTCTAGTCTTGCGGTGGCTATGATTACTATGATTGCGTGTGTCCCTCGGCAACCCCTCTCTTGGCCCTTATATTGGGAGACAGGCCTCGAGAGATCTGTCCGGGTACGACTAGGTTACAGAGAGCCCTAGATCTAAACTTTCCTTGTATTATTTGTGTTCTTGCCTTGTGCTTCAAGAATCCTTTTTCGGAACCAACGCTATGGCCCACCTGGTCGTCGAGTGTCTTCATGGGCCCCTAGCTGGGCCGGAGGAGGTAGTACGATAATAGTTACCCGAAGGGTAATGCCCACATCAGTAGCCCCCGAGTGACTGGCCGAAGAAGCTTCGGGCAGGGACTAAAAATGTGTCTTCTGTTTGAATCTTCATTCCTGTCGGAAAAAACTTGACTTTCTTGTAATAGTAGCATCTTCATTATCGGGTGCGCGTCCAGCGCTCCCGATGGGAGTAGCCCCCGAGTCTAGACACGGATGCTGGCAACTGTGTGTAGACTCAAGTTGTTCTACTCGAATATTTCCTTTGTCGAAACTTTCCGCAAACTGTTATGCTCATCCGATATATCTCCTTTCATCGGGTCTTCATTTCTTTCAAGCAAGATTTAGTACGTAAAGGATATCGAGTAACGAGCCCGGTTTTACTGGTTAACTGCCGATGGAAAAACAACGTTACCCTACACAGAATCAAGTCCCCGGGCATGATTCTGGGCCACGCCAAAAATCTTCGAGTCCATAATTTTTATTGGGTGTGCATCCAGCACTCCCGATGGGAGTAGCCCCCAAGTCTGGACGCGGATGCTTGCAGCCGAGTGCAGACTCAGTCCAAACCTACTCAAATACTCCAATTTTTCTTCGGATACTCCTGATGCAATCTCTAGTGCAAAAAGTCTTCGAGCCCAAATTCTGTCGGGTGCGCGTCCAGCGCTCCTGATGGGAGTAGCCCAAGAGTCTAGGCACGGATGCTCGTATACGTGTGTAGACTTCAAGCCGATCCACTCGATAATTTTTAATTTCCTTCGGATGCTTCGCGTGAAGTCGATACTTCTTGTGACATCACTTGTGACGTTGCCAGTGCTGTGGCCTGATTGACAGGACATGACCTAACGGGCCCACCCTACTTCTGCGGAGTCAGTTAGGAAATGACTAGTGCTTGTGCATTGACCGAGCTCTTCCTCGATTTCAGCGCGTAGTGGGAGTAATGGGCCGCCGGTTTCATCTTTTTCTTGGACACGTGTATGATTGGATCCTCATCCACTTCCCCACGATTACTAGAGCTATGGACACGATTACCCAACAGTCCTCGCAATAAATAAAGAGCCTTTCACCATTTTTACTTTTTACGCCTCCATACTACTCGTCTTGCTCCTCAATTCTTCCTCGCCATTGTTCCTGCTTTCAAGAGCTCAAGCACCATGGGCAAGAAGAAGGGAACCGCTGGTCCAGGTGCTTCCTTGGGCGCTTGCAAGGTCAACCATGACTGGTGCGCCTCCACCATTTCCAACCGCGACGTGAACAGGCTGCGCACACTCGGCTTCATCTCATCCGCCGATTCTAACATCCGCCTCCCAGGTTCATCCTCTCGCCCAAAGCCTCCCAAAGGCTTTACTGTTAGGTTCGTCGCCTTCTTATTTCGTGGGCTTTTTCTCCCTGCCCACGAATTCCTTCGCTCCCTTCTTTTCTTCTACGGGATCCAGCTCCGGCAGCTGACCCCTAATTCCATTCTTCATCTTTCCATCTTCATCAATCTGTGCGAGGCCTTCCTTGGCATCGACCCCCATTGGGCCTTGTGGAGGAAGATCTTCTACGTCAAACGCCACAATGGCAATGACGGTCCCCCCGTTGTTGGCGGTGTTGGCTTTGTTGTCAGAAAGGAGGTCAACTATCTTGACTATCCAATGAAGGAGTCAGTCCAGGGCTGGCGACAGAAATGGTTCTATTTGCGAGACATCCCAGCATCTGGACGGCACTCCAACCTGCATTTATTCGAAGACGTCTCCGTGGCTACGCCGAAGAAATCCTGGCGGAACACTTTGACCGCCGAAGAAAGTCCCACAACCGACAAACTGTATGAAAAGGTCATGGACCTGAAGAATGCAGGAGGTCTGACGATGTGTGGTACTGAGGTGGTCTCAATATTCCTAAGGCGTCGGGTGCAACCATTAATGTCTCGGCCTCATCAGTTGTGGATGTACACCGGCGAAGGTGATAAGTCAAGGGTCAGCTCAGTCGACCTGTCTGATGAAGAACTTCGTGACGAGGTGCGGCGTCTTACTCGTCTCAGCCAGAAGGACAATATTGTCCTGACTTTGGCCCGCCCTCCTTTTGATCTTAAGCACCTTCCAACAGAGGTAATTTTCCTTGCATTTGCTTCAAAGGTTGTTTCTATTTGTTCATTCGAACTTAATAGTTATTTTATCTGTCGACAAGCTTCCACCGTTGCTCAGTGTTATCCTCCCACACCCAAAAGTGGGGTAGAGCCAGAAGATGATGATGACTCGGAGGAAACCGAAGATGGGCAGCATGCTCTCGAAGACAGCAACGTCCAAGGAGACGAAGCCCCTGAAGAAGATGCTCGCACTAGGGCTATGCGGCGCAGGAGGATCAACAAAGACTTACTTTTTTTAACAATCGCTGAATCGAGTCCTAGCGGACAAGATGATGATGCCGATGAAACCGCGTCGCCTCCTCCAGCTGCAAAGAGCTCAACAGGCTTCTTCGCTGCCGAAGATGACTTGGATCTGTTAGTCCCCACTTTTCGTTTGCAACCAATTTCCTTCAATTCTTCTAATGCATGTTCTTGTTTTCAAGCAGCTCTGATGATGACGATGAAGTCCCTCTCGCCAAGAGGGCTAAACTACTTTCTGGAAGAACTGAATCAGCAAAGGAGTCGAATCCTTCCACTGTTGAGCCAACGCCACCTCCAAGGACAGTTGTGGCCAAGGTTCGTGTGTCGAAGGTTAATCCTTCTGTTGGCGCCTCTGTCCCTCCAATCTCTCGTGATCATGTAAGTATACCTTTCGGCACAATATCCTTTTTTAGCTTCCAAGCCGAGGACTGAAGTTTGGATTTTTATTTCCCACGCAATCTGTCACAACTTTTCACTTTCTTTTTTGCAGACAATTTTTGCTACAGTTGACGTTGTGGCAGACTTTGCGGATCAATTCACCCGTCTAGAATCCGAGAACGTCCAGCTTCACAAGGCCGTCAAGATATCGGCTGACCAGGTGTTGGAAGCTAATAAGCTTACAGCCGAAGCTCAGACTGATAATACACTGCTAAAGGATGAGCTAAAGAAGCTGAAGAAGAAGATGAAAGACGAGCAAGAAGCCAGACGCGAAGCTGCCATCATAGCTGACGAAAAAGAAGGCGCTCTTCGAGAGTCCATCACGAACTTGCTAGGTAAGTTTCTTTTTAACCATTGCACAGTGTTCTTCCAGTACTATCTTATGAGTTGCTTACTCGCAACTTTCACAGGTGCTGCCGATATGCCCGTCGACCGTACACGCAAGCTTCGAGAGAACTCGATGTATGATGCTATTTCGCTTGCTACTGATTCCAATAACGAAGTCCAAGGCCTTTTGCAGAAAACCAAGGGGGCTCTGTCGAAGTTATTTTCGATGATGTTCCCAAAGTTGAGCCAAAACAAGACCCTTGGCGAGATGGCAGATACCTTCTTCCTCGAATCTTCTGAAGCTATAGAGGTAATGAAGCGGCGCTCCCGTCTCTTTGGGTTGGTTCTTACTTTCCAATTGTTAATGGGGCACGGGCTAGGTTCTGAATTGGAAAAGTTATCCAAGGCACTGCTAGTAGATGCCAATGAATGCCTAGTCAGTCTCGAGCCTTTCAAGCAATCGGCAATGATATGCGCCAATCAGCTCCTCAAGTTAGTTGATGAAGAAAAGAAAAAAGCCGCGTCTAAGGCTCCTGATTCTTCATCGGCTCAACCTTGAAATAATATTTGCTTCGGCCTTGTAATACTAGATACAATTTAATCTATCCTTGACTTGTACTAGCTCTGTTGCTAGTATCAACAGTCTTTTGAATGTAATATACGCTCCCGATGGGAGTTTTTTCGTCTTTCATCCATGCTTTTCTGAATTAAGATTTGTGCCGCAGATTTCTTCGACTTCTTCTCTTGCTGAACCTTTTCTGAATCCTTTGGCTAGTGATGAATCAGATCTTGTTCGTCACTTACGTGATCAAATATCTCGGTTGAACAAAGACATATCTAATCTTCATGCTATGGCGGCGCTGGTGAAAAGAAAAAGCGAGATTGCTTCCGCAATTGAACAACATGCTCTGGATTGCCTTCGTATTGCTACTGAAAGCTTAAGCTGTAAGCAACTGATCATCTTTAGACTTATGTCGACTTGCTTGCTAAGTTAACCTTCTGCCGAAACATGAATTGTGGTCCAATCGTTCGAAAGCCGTAGCCATGGCTAAGTTCGAGCATCGAGTGGAAAAGGTGCATTATTACTTTCACAAGTACCATGCTCATCTCTCGATGGTATGGAAAACCATGTTTCCATTGGATCAAGCACCCGAGACTTTATCTGCTTTATTCAACCGATTCAAGAATCCGGAGAGAATTCGATTGCTGGTGCGGAAGGAACTTTTTGCTGGAGCCGAACTTGCGCTTGCTTCAGTTTTAGCGTGCCACCCGACCTTAGATTTGGAGGTCATAGCGAATGCCAATAGAAGATTAGACCAATATTATTCCATAGCCAGACACCCTGCATATGTTATTATTTCCCGGATGGAAATAGGAATCGAAAGAGATTTGAAGGATCGAGAAGATCAGGAAGCCCTGCCATGAAGTTATGTATATATATTTTATATGATGACCTTGCGCTGCAAGGAGTAATCCTGTATGTACTTTGATGTGTGTTTTTAAACATCATTTGTTTTTGAACTTGTTAGTTCGATTAAAAAGCTTTTGTCGAGGGCGGCTGAGTGATCAAGTCAGCCTGCTCACCCGACGACTCAGTTGTAATTGCATTATTTGCAGAGTCGATTTGTAAGTTCCGTAAGAGCGACACCCATCGAGTAAACGAGGGATTTAGGCGCTTTATGTGTTTGGCTTCGTCACAGGGTGCACCGGTATGAGCCTTTTTTGTAAGTAATATTATTTCCATCGACTGCAGCACTCGCGAATTATCTTGAGGCTTGGATGGTTTATTGCGTATCGATAATCATAGTTCCCGATGGGAGTATTAATTAATTATCGATATTGTAAGCAGCCCTCGAGTGTTATCGAGTTGGTTGTGTAACACGCAATTATGGCCAAAGCTCCCGATGGGAGTAGTAGCCAACAAAAAGAGAACCCGTAAAATCATTCGAGTGATAAACTTAATAGAGGTGGGAGCCCAATCAAGAATTTTATTCATAATATGTGACAGTCTGAGAAGCCTTCATGTAGCAAATAAGGAATAAGTGAGTCCTATGCATAGAATCGTCGCAAATGTGCAACGTTCCATGGATTTTCAACGTCCTTGCCTGAAGCAGGATTTTTGAGACGATAAGCTCCTCCTGGTATCACTTCAGTGACTATGAACGGTCCTTCCCATGGCAGTTCGAGTTTTAAAGTCCTCTCTTGCTTTAATCGCAATACCATGTCACCGACGCTGAAACTTCGGTTGCGAACTCGTCGACTTTAGTAATTCCGTAACGCCTGTTGATATACTGTTGTTCTTGCTAAGGCGATATCTCGAGCTTCATCAAGGAGGTCGACAACATCTTGTAGTGCGTGGATGGAATTTGTTTCTGTATATGCGGTCACCCGAGGTGCTCCATAAACGAAGAAGAACGGGGTGTACTGGGTTGACCTATTTGGATTAGTCCGCAGGCTCCAGAGTAATGATGGTAATTCTTCGAGCCACGTTCCAGCTGCGCCTGTGAGGCGTTTTTTAATACCATCGCACACTAAGCCATTGATTCTTTCAACTTGACCGTTGGTTTGAGGGTGTGCAACTGAAGCGAATTTGAGTTTGATACCACCGTCATCACAGAATTTACGAAACTCCTTGGAATCGAAATTAGTTCCATTGTCTGTAACGATACTATGAGGCATATCGAAGCGACAAGTTATTCCCTTAAAGAATTGGACAACAGTTTTAGCTGTTTGATCTCTGACTGGTACAGCTTCAATCCATTTAGTGAACTTATCGACTGCGACCAATAGATATGTGTGCCCCCCAGGCGACGATCTCGGCAGCGGACCAACTTGATCGAGTCCCCATTGTGCGAAGGGCCAAGCCAAAGGTATGGTCATTACATCCGTTGCAGGAGCATGCGGCTTTGGCGCGAAACATTGGCAAGGATCACACTTCCGCACTAGATCTCGAGCGTCAGATGTTGCTGTTGGCCAATAAAATCCTGCTCTAAAAGCTTTGGCTACAAGATCCTTGCTACTTGCGTGGTGGCCACAAGTTCCTTCATGTATCTCGCGTAGTAGAGCTTTTCCATCGGCGATGGCAATACATCTTTGAAAGATACCAGAGATACTGTGCTTATAAAGTTCACCGTCCACTATGGTGAAGGCCTTAGACCGCCGCATGATACGCTTGGCCTCCGTTGCATCCTCCGGCAATCGTTGCTCTATTAGATATGCTAGAAAAGGCTCGGTCCAAAGAGGTTCAAGGAGAAGGATCTACTTTGTAGATTGCAGCGTAGGACCTTCGATATCCTCTTGAATCTTATTTTCTGAACCAGCAGTCGACACTTCCGGAGGTGCTGAAACTTTTTCTTTAATTGATCTCTGAGCAATTACTTCATAGAAGATTCCATCTGGAATAGGGGAACATGTGGACCCTATATTTGCCAGAGCGTCGGCTTCCTCATTGCTAGCTCTGCCGATGTGTTTTAGCTCGCATCCTTCAAATTTGGCTTCCATAGACTGGTATATTTGACGGTAAGCAATCATGTTGTCACTGACTGCATCGCATAGATTCATCGACTGCTGCACCACAAGATTTGAATCCCCATAAATTTCCAAGCGAGTTGTTCCACATGCCTTAGCCATTCGCATCCCGTGCAACAGTGCTTCGTATTTTGCTTCATTATTTGTTGGTAGTGAAAAGTTCATCCGTAGAATATACCACATCTTGTCTCCCTGTGGTGAGATCAATATTACTCCTGCGCCTACACCTGTACTCCTTTTCGATCCGTCAAAGTACATTGTCCAGGATCTAGACATGTCGGGTGCTGCCAGAATTTGTGATTGAATCCATGGAATCATGTATCATATTCTTTTAGCATATCGACCGTTAGACCCATTGCCTTCATTGTGCTGGCGAATAACAGGTTCAGACCGCTCCCTCCATCCATGAACACCTTGCTCATGTTGTAACCTCCAATCTGCACTTCAAGAACTAGAGCAGCGTGACCAGGTCTTGGAACGGCCGTCGGGGTGATCCGCCTTGCTAAAAGATATGTTTTGGTCCGAACAGTCCATATATTCGGGTACCTCAGCCATAGCAACCTCTGCGAACTTCACCTATCGTGAAAACTTCTTGGCTTCCCTCTTCGAAAAGCTAGTTTTATGGATCATGTTGACTTGTCCTCGAGACGTTGGAAATATTTCAGCTGGTATGTATATGTCTCCTCCTTCTGGTATGTACTGCTGCGGTGGGTGACTATAAGTTGCCGCCCTTTTTTCTATCGAGTGAGCTTTTGCTGCTGCCTCGGCCCTAAGATCATCGCAAAACTGCCGAACTTAGAGGAACTGCCGACAATTTCTAAGCAGATGAGTGGCCTTTTCAAGATTATCCTTTGGGTCGACGTAAGAATGCTAATAACTCGGTGCTTCAAGTTGTTCCATGGCGGATAGATAAGGTGTACGGAGGCGGCTCTTGTTTGACTGCAAATTGTAACATCCTCGTTCATACTGTCGAGGGCGGCTCGCAACTCGCTCTTCTTCTTCGCGGCGTGAATCCCTTCGTCTCTTCCTTTCCTCCTCTTTGCTGCCGAAACTGCTTCGGCTGCCCTCCCCAATACTCCCAGGCAGTGCCTCCAAAGCAGCTGCTGGCGCGATATCATCTGGAACCGAAGTTCTTGGGCTTGTCGTGCTTGAACTAGGAAGGCGAAGAAACCCTCTGGAGTTGATGATGAAGTGGACACCACCGAAAGTTGTATCCATGTTGCCGCGCGACTCCGTGGAGATCGGATGCGATACCTCAGTGCCCGGTGTGTACTCAAAGGATCCACAGCGAACCGAAATTCTTGGACTTGGTGGCGTTGGTGATTCCAGCACGAATGTTGCAGACGTAACTGGAACTGCCGATGACATGCCTTGTGCCGACAGGTTTCCCACAGACGGCACCAATTGTCGAGGGTACTCCTCGGCAATGCCCTCCGTATGGGGCGTAGGGTAGATGGAATCCTGTAGGCTGACATGAGACATCGGTTATCAAACAAGCGGGGAGAGCGATTTACCCAGGTTCGGGGCCCTCGATGAGGTAAAACCCTTACGTCCTGCCTATCTGATCTTGATTATGAAAATATCGAATTACAATGGGGTGCCGAAGGTTTCGGCTGTGATCTCGTGAGAGAATAAGTTCTGTAATTACCTAGCTCTAGACTTGCGGTGGCTATGATTACTATGATTGCGTGTGTCCCTCGGCAGCCCCTCTCCCGGCCCTTATATTGGAATCCAGGTCTCGAGAGATCTGTCCGGGTACGACTAGGTTACAAAGAGCCCTAGATCTAAACTTTCCTTGTATTCTTCGTGTTCTTGCCTTGTGCTTCAAGAATCCTTCTTCGGAACCAACGCTACGGCCCACCTGGTCGTCGAGTGTCTTCATGGACCCCTAGCTGGGCCGTAGGATGTAGTACAATAATAGTTACCCGAAGGGTAATGCCCACATCATCCTCTATAATGAGCGCACTGTTGCTTTGAGCCAACTAAAGAGCCCTGGAGTTCATATCATAGGAGTGTTTGCACATTTGAAAGAGAGACTTGAAGAACATGGCAGACCCCTTCTTGGGCTTCATAGAGCTGGAGCTAGAGGCCATTAAGGGGTCATGACGGTGCTTGTTGGCGGGCTCCGAGGAACCTGCCGCTGGGCGCATAGATGGAACCTCAGGAGTGTCACGGCGAAGTGGAAAGTCAAGAAGTGCATGCCGCTCACGATGCCCGACCAACGTAGTGGCAGGAACGACCAGATAAAGCAAACGCTGGACATAGGGAGCATAGTTGGGTAACATCCTTTTCTCAACTGCCCTCTTCAGCTCATGGTAGATGTAATCTGGCACATCAATCTTCTGCTGATTATTTGGATGAGTGTAGAACATGAGATTCTTGGCATACTGACGGCAAGCCTGAAAGTCACCCGCCTTGCTGACAATAGTGCAATGGTAAATCTTGGCCATGGTGTTGTAGAAGTAGTACATAGTAGTGATCTGAGGAATCGGAGGAACTGGAGCGGCCGATGGGTAGCAGAAGGCAATGGAGGCATCATGCATAGACCCTTCACTATGAATGTGGAAGCCGCCACGCAGATCTCCTGTGTATCCAAGGGCAGTCTGAAACTGGTCATAGGAGATACTGCACTGATATGTACCCGACATCCAAGTAATGTGCCTCTGAGGTGTGGGGTGAAAGAAGGCTGTGCAGAGAAACTGGTTGACAAGCTCTGGCATATAGTATTGATCAATGGTGACAAGCGTCCACAGATTCATCTTCTTTAGAGCCATGTCAACAAACTTGAAGTCATCATGCTTATACATATCATGAATGCAACATTGAGGCGTCTAGGCTTCCAGATGGTTCTGGCACAGCTGGTGATACGTCTCCAATGTATCTATAATTTCTTATGTTCCATGCTAGTTTTATGACAATACCTACATGTTTTATTCACACTTTATAATGTTTTTATGCATTTTCTGGGACTAACCTATTAACAAGATGCCACGAGTGATAGTTCCTGTTTTCTCGCTGTTTTTGATTTCAGAAAAGTTGGTTTACAAATATTCTCGGAATTGGACGAAACAAAAGCCCACGGCCCTATTTTCCACGGAGTGTTCCAGAAGACCGAAGAAGAGTCGAGGAAGGCCAGCAGGGGGCCCACACCATAGGGCGGCGCGGGGGGGCCCACTGCCACGCCAAGGTGTGGTGAGGGAGCCCCTGGCTCCCCCGACTCTGCCCCTTCGCCTATTTATTCCTTCGTCTCCGAAAACCCTAGCACCGAGAGCCAAAATACGAGAACAGTTCCAGAGAGGCTGCCGCCGTCAACCCCATCTCGGGGGGTTCAGAAGATCTCCTCCGGCACCCTGCCGGAGAGGGGTGATACGTCTCCAACGTATCTATAATTTCTTATGGTCCATGCTAGTTTTATGACAATACTCACATGTTTTATATACACTTTATATCATTTTATGCATTTTACGGTACTAACCTATTAACAAGATGCCGAAGCGCCAGTCCTGTTTTCTGCTGTTTTTGGTTTCAGAAATCCTACACAGGAAATATTCTCGGAATTGGACGAAACAAAAGCCCACGGCCCTATTTTCCACGGAGGGTTCCAGAACATCGAAGAAGAGTCGGAGACGGCCAGCAGGGGGGCACCCCATAGGGCGGCGCGGCCCCACCCCCTGGCGCACCCAGGTGTGGGGAGCTCACCTCCTGGCTCCCCGACGCTGCCTCTTTGCCTATATATTCCTTCGTATCGGAAAACCCTAGTACCGAGTGCCAAAATACAAGAAAAGTTCCTGAGATGCCGCCGCCGTCAACCCCATCTCGGGGGGTTCTGAAGATCACCTCCGGCACCCTCCCGGAGAGGGGAATCATCACCGGAGGGCTCTACATCACCATGCCCGCCTCCAGACTGATGCGTGAGTAGTTCATCCTTGGACTATGTGTCCATAGCAGTAGCTAGATGGTTGTCTTCTCCTATTGTGCCATCATGTTTAGATCTTGTGAGCTGCCTATCATGATCAAGATCATCTTATTGTAATGCTACATGTTGTGTTTGTTGGGATCCGATGAATATGGAATACTATGTCGAGTTGATTATCGATCTATCATATATGTGTTGTTTATGATCTTGCATGCTCTCTGTTGCTAGTAGAGGCTCTGGCCAAGTTGATTCTTGTAACTCCAAGAGGGGGTATTTATGCTCGATAGTGGGTTCATGCCTCCATTGAATCTGGGACAGTGACAAAAATTTCTAAGGTTGTGGATGTGTTGTTGCCACTAGGGATAAAACATCAATGTTTTGTCTAAGGATATTTGTATTGTTTACATTACGCACAGTACTTAATGCAATTGTCTGTTGTTTGCAACTTTATACTCGGAAGGGGTGCGGATGCTAACCCGAAGGTGGACTTTTTAGGCATAGATGCATGCTGGATGGCGGTCTATGTTCTTTGTCGTAATGCCCTAAGTAAATCTCATAGTAGTCATCATGATATGTATGTGCATTGTTATGCCCTCGCTATTATTCAATTGCTCAACTGTAATTTGTTCACCCAACATGTTATTTATCTTATTGGAGATACACCACTAGTGAACTGTGGACCCCGGTCCATTCTTTTACATCTGAAATACAACCTACTGCAATCACTGTTCTCTTTGTTTTCTGCAAGCAAACATCATTCTCCATACCATACGTTTAATCCTTTGTTTTCAGCAAGCCGGTGAGATTGACAACCTCACTGTTAAGTTGGGGCAAAGTAGTTTGATTGTGTTGTGCAGGTTCCACGTTGGCGCCGGAATCCCTGGTGTTGCGCCGCACTACACTCCTTCACCAACAAACTTCACGTGGCCTTCATCTCCTACTGGTTCGATAACCTTGGTTTCTTACTGAGGGAAAACTCGCTGTTGTACGCATCACACCTTCCTCTTGGGGTTCCCAACGGACGTGTGCTTCACGCGTCATCAAGCACTTTTTCTGGCGCCGTTGCCGGGGAGATCAAGACACGGTGCAAGGGGAGTCTCTCACACCCAATCTCTTTACTTTGTTTATTGTCTTGCTTTATTTTTTTCTGTCTTATTTACTTTCTTTATATCAAAAAACACAAAAAATTAGTTACTCGCATTTACTTTATCGGTTTACCCTTGTTTATTTCACCATGCTTCTCCCTAAGTTCACTTTGAAAGATATATCGGTAGGGAGTGGGTCTATCATTGGAAGAGATAATATAGAAGAATTTTTCAATCATGTTAGTAAGGTTGAAGATTTTGAAGATAGATCCTTGGTAGAACTTGCTCCTAATTATGAAATTGCTACTGCCTCTTTAGTGCACATGTTGGAAGCTAGATTTGTCAATCTTAATCCTATAATGCAACATATGTTCCTTACACTCCGTGATAGGGAAGAAGGAGAGAAGAAAGATTTTGTTTTAGAAACCCTTCTTAAAGAATTTGGTGATGTAGCTAGGGAAGCTAGAAAAGTCTTTATTCAACATAAGATGCTTGGCTTTTATATCAATGTTGAAAATACCCTTGAAAGGATGGAAAAAGATAGGCTAAAGTACACTAATGAAGCCAATTGTGAGGGGGAGACTAAAGTACCAAAACCTTATAAGCTCATAGGAATGCATGAGGCACTAGAAAAGAATTTTGATTGGATTGTTCTTGAGAATTTATTTGAGGAGGATAGTAAGCCTAAAAGTAATGAAAGAGGATCCTCCGAAACTTACATAGATAAGATACAATGCATCGTTGAGAAAACTCCCAACTCTGATAATGATACTTCTTCTCTTGATGTCACTTGATTTTCACTTTCTGCGCCTAGCTGAAAGGCATTAAAGAAAAACGCTTATGGGAGACAACCCATTGTTTTATTTCTGCAATTCTTGTTTTATATTTGAGTCAAGGTGTTTGTTACTACTGTAGCAATATCTTTGTATCTTTACTTTATTGCATTGTTGTGCCAAGTAAAGTCTTTGGTAGAAAGTTGGTACTAGATTTGGATTTCTGCGCAGAAACAGATTTTTAGCTGTCACGAATTTGAGTTGTTCTCTCTGTAGAAAAATCGTAAAATCTTGAAAAAAATTCGTGAGTAATCCTCAGATATGTATGCAACTTTCATTCAATTTGAGCTTTTTCATCTGAGCATGTTAAGTGCCTGAAAAAATACGTCTTTACGGACTGTTCTGTTTTGACAGATTCTGCCTTTTATTTCGCATTGCCTCTTTTACTGTGTTTGAGTGGGTTTCTTTGCTCCATTAAATTTCAGTAGCCTTGGGTAATGTCCAGAAGTGTTGGGAATGATTGTGTCCTTGCTGAACATATGAATTTTTGATTATGCACTAACCCTCTAATGAGATTGTTTTGAGTTTGGTGTGAAGGAAGTTTTCAAGGACCAAGAGAGGAGGATGATATAATATGATCAAGAAGAGTGAAAAGTCTAAGCTTGGGGATGCCCCCGTGGTTCGTCCCTGCATATTTCAAGAAGACTCAAGCATCTAAGCTTGGGGATACCCAAGGCATCCCCTTCTTCATCAACAACTTATCAGGTCACCTCTAGTGAAACTATATTTTTATTCCGTCACATCTTATGTGCTTTACTTGGAGCATCTGTGTGCTTTTATTTTCGTTTTGTTATTTTCATTCTCTGAATAAATTCGGATCCTAAAATTCTTGTGTGGGAGAGAGAGACACGCTCCGCTTTTTCATTTGAACATTGGTGTTCTTCGCTTTAACTTATATAATGTTCATGGCAAAAGCTGAAAGCCGTTGTATTTATTGCTATTTGGTTGGAAACAGAAAATGCTTCATGTGGTAATTGTTATATTGTCTTGAATAATTTGATACTTGGCAATTGTTTTGAGCTCTCAAGTAGATCATGTTTAAGCTCTTGCATCATGTGGTTTAAACCTATTAGTGGAGAACTACCGTAGAGCTTATTGAAATTTGGTTTGCATGATTGGTCTCTCTAAGGTCTAGATATTTTCTGGTAAAAGTGTTTGAGCAACAAAGAAGACAGTGTAGAGTCTTATAATGCTTGCAATATGTTCTTATGTGAGTTTTGCTGTACCGGTTCATACTTGTGTTTGCTTCAAACAACCTTGCTAGCCAAAGCCTTGTACTGAGAGGGAATGCTTCTCGTGCATCCAAAACCTTGAGCCAAAACCTATGCCATTTGTGTCCACCATAACTACCTACTATGTGGTATTTTTCTGCCATTCCAAGTAAATACTTCATGTGCTACCTTTAAACAATTCAAAAGTTATTATCTCTTATTTGTGTCAATGTTTTATAGCTCATGAGGAAGTATGTGGTGTTTTATCTTTCAATCTTGTTGGGCAGACTTTCACCAATGGACTAGTGGCACATCCGCTTATCCAATAATTTTGCAAAAAGAGCCGGCAACGGGGTTCCCAGCCCCAATTAATTAACTTTCATTAATAATTCTCTTCACATGTTTTGCCCTGATTCATCAGTAAGCAACTTAATTTTGCAAATAGACACTCCTCCATGGTATGTGAAATGTTGGAAGGCACCCGAGGATTCGGTTAGCCATGGTTTGTGAAAGAAAAAGGTTGGGAGGAGTGTCATCCATAAATAAAACTAAAGTACATGTGTAAACAAAAGAGAAGAGGGATGATCTACCTTGCTGGTAGAGATAACGTCCTTCATGGGAGCCGCTCTTTGAAAGTCCGTTTGACGAGGGGTTAGAGTTCCCACTACCATTCGTTGACAACAACAAACACCTCTCAAAACTTTACTTTTATGCTCTCTATATGATTTCAAAACTTGAAAAGCTCTAGCACATGATTTAATCCCTGCTTCCCTCTGTGAATGGCCTTTGTTTTACTTTATGTTGAGTCATTTTACCTACTTATTTCTATCTTAGAAGCAAACACTTGTGTCAACTGTGTGCATTGATTCTTACATGCTTGCTTATTGCACTCATCATATTACTTTGTGTTGACAATTATCCATGAGATATACATGTTGAAAGTTGAAAGGAATTGCTGAAACTTAAATCTTCCTTTGTGTTGCTTCAAAACCTTCTATTAAGAATCTATTGCTTTATGAGTTAACTCTTATGCAAGACTTTTTGATGCTTGTCTTGAAAGTACTATTCATGAAAAAAATTTGCTATATGATTCAGTTGTTTAGTCATTATCTATTTGTTAGTAAACTATAGACCATTGCTTTGAGTCACTTCATTCATCTCATATGCTGGTATTGATCAAGATCATGTTGGTAGCATGTCACTTCAGAAATTATTCTTTTAATCGTTTACCTACTCGAGGGCGAGTAGGAACTAAGCTTGGGGATGCTTGATACGTCTCCAACGTATCTATAATTTCTTATGTTCCATGCTAGTTTTATGACAATACTCACATGTTTTATATACACTTTATATCATTTTTATGCATTTTCCGGTACTAACCTATTAACAAGATGCCGAAGCGCTAGTTCCTGTTTTCTGCTGTTTTTGGTTTTAGAAAAATCCTACACAGGAAATATTCTCGGAATTGGACGAAACAAAAGCCCACGGCCCTATTTTCCACGGAGGGTTCCAGAACATCGAAGAAGATTCGGAGACGGCCAGCAGGGGGCCACCCCATAGGCCAGCGGGGCCCCACCCCCTGGCGCGCCCAGGTGTGGGGAGCCCACCTCCTGGCTCCCCCGACGCTGCCTCTTCGCCTATATATTCCTTCGTATCGGAAAACCCTAGTACCGAGAGCCAAAATACGAGAAAAGTTCCTGAGACGCCGCCGCCGTCAACCCCATCTCGGGGGGTTCCGAAGATCACCTCCGGCACTCTGTCGGAGAGGGGAATCATCACCGGAGGGCTCTACATCACCATGCCCGCCTCCGGACTGATGCGTGAGTAGTTCATCCTTGGACTATGGGTCCATAGCAGTAGCTAGATGGTTGTCTTCTCCTATTGTGCCATCAAGATCATCTTATTGTAATGCTACATGTTGTGTTTGTTGGGATCCGATGAATATGGAATACTATGTCAAGTTGATTATCGATCTATCATATATGTGTTGTTTATGATCTTGCATGCTCTCCGTTGCTAGTAGAGGCTCTGGCCAAGTTGATACTTGTAACTCCAAGAGGGGGTATTTATGCTCGATAGTGGGTTCATGCCTCCATTGAATCTGGGACAGTGACAGAAAGTTCTAAGGTTGTGGATGTGCTGTTGCCACTAGGGATAAAACATCAATGCTTTGTCTAAAGATATTTGTATTGTTTACATTACGCACAGTACTTAATGCAATTGTCTATTGTTTGCAACTTAATACTGGAAGGGGTGCGGATGCTAACCCGAAGGTGGACTTTTTAGGCATAGATGCATGCTGGATGGCGGTCTATGTTCTTTGTCGTAATGCCCTAAGTAAATCTCATAGTAGTCATCATGATATGTATGTGCATTGTTATGCCCTCTCTATTTGTCAATTACCGAACTGTAATTTGTTCACCCAACATGTTATTTATCTTATTGGAGAGACACCACTAGTGAACTGTGGACCCCGGTCCATTCTTTTACATCTGAAATACAACCTACTGCAATCACTGTTCTCTTTGTTTTCCGCAAACAAACATCATTCTCCACACCATACGTTTAATCCTTTGTTTTCAGCAAGCCGGTAAGATTGACAACCTCACTGTTAAGTTGGGGCAAAGTAGTTTGATTGTGTTGTACAGGTTCCACGTTGGCGCCGGAATCCCTGGTGTTGCGCCGCACTACACTCCTTCACCAACAACCTTCACGTGGCCTTCATCTCCTAGTGGTTCGATAACCTTGGTTTCTTACTGAGGGAAAACTCGCTGCTGTACGCATCACACCTTCCTCTTGGGGTTCCCAACGGACGTGTGCTTCACGCGTCATCAAGGGGAATCGTCACCGGAGGGCTCTACATCACCATGCCCGCCTCCGGACTGATGCGTGAGTAGTTCATCCTTGGACTATGGGTCCATAGCAGTAGCTAGATGGTAGGCTTCTCCCATTGTTCCATCATGTTTAGATCTTGTGAGCTGCCTATCATGATCAAGATCATCTATTTGTAATGCTACATGTTGTGTTTGTTGGGATCCGATGAATATGGAATACTATGTCAAGTTGATTATTGATCTATCATATATGTTATTTATGATCTTGCATGCTCTCCGTTGCTAGTAGAGGCTCTGGCCAAGTTGATACTTGTAACTCCAAGAGGGGGTATTTATGCTAGATAGTGGGTTCATGCCTCCATTGAATCCGGGACAGTGACATAAAGTTCTAAGGTTGTGGATGTGATGTTGCCACTAGGGATAAAACATCAATGTTGTGTCTAAGGATATTTGTATTGTTTACATTACGCACAGTACTTAATGCAATTGTCTGTTGTTTGCAACTTAATACTGGAAGGGGTGCGGATGCTAACCCGAAGGTGGACTTTTTAGGCATAGATGCATGCTGGATGGCGGTCTATGTTCTTTGTCGTAATGCCCTAAGTAAATCTCATAGTAGTCATCATGATATGTATATGCATTGTTATGCCCTCTCTATTTGTCAATTTCCCAACTGTAATTTGTTTACCCAACATGTTATTTATCTTATTGGAGAGACACCACTAGTGAACTGTGGACCCCGGTCCATTCTTTTACATCTGAAATACATCCTACTGCAATCATTTATCTCTTTTGTTTTCTGCAAGCAAACATCATTTTCCACACCATACGTTTAATCCTTTGTTTTCAGCAAGCCGGTGAGATTGACAACCTCACTATTAAGTTGGGGCAAAGTATTTTGATTATGTTGTGCAGGTTCCACGTTGGCACCGGAATCCCTGGTGTTGCGCCGCACTACACTCCTTCACCAACAACCTTCGCGTGATCTTCATCTCCTACTGGTTCGATAACCTTGGTTTCTTACTAAGGGAAAACTCGCTGTTGTACTCATCATACCTTCCTCTTGGGGTTCCCAATGGACGTGTGCTTTACCGTCACAAGCAGCTGGCTCATAATACTGTTCCCGCATGGCAAACTGGGCTTTTGTCCAAAAGCCTCTATCTTTGGTGAATGGTTGTTTCTCATACACATATGGGTTATCCTGCCGCAGGTTGGTCCAAATGTTCAGCTCACATGTCTTTAGATCAGCACTGGGAACATAGTTGGGATCATGACGCTCAACTTCGTGAGCAAACTCGTCATACGCATCTTCCCTAGAACCATGTCTAGAGGTTGAGGCCTTCTTTCTTCTGGCCTTTCTCTTGGTACGGCCAGAACCTCGACTGCCACCCGTCTCAACCATGTGACCTTTGCCCCCATGAGTTTGTGGAGGAACAAAGTCCGAGTCACTTGCCTCATCACATGTGAATAAGACAGCATATATGAGCACCAAGGATAAGTGTACATGCCCGAAAAATGGAGGCCAAGATGAAGAAAATTTTGCAAAAGTGAAGTTTTGGAGGCAACAGGGATGACTCGGCAGAGGGCCCGGCAGGCCGGACCAGATAC
Source organism: Lolium rigidum (assembly GCF_022539505.1). Lineage (NCBI taxonomy): Eukaryota > Viridiplantae > Streptophyta > Magnoliopsida > Poales > Poaceae > Lolium > Lolium rigidum. The sequence continues at coordinate 94,269,730 of NC_061512.1, read as the reverse complement.
CGGGTTACCCGATAGCCACACCCGGCAGGCCGGGTCAGGTACCGGGTAACTCAGCAGGTAATCCGGTCCACCGGGTCTCCTACCGAAAATTTCAAGGGAAAATCCCCAACTTGTTTCTCCCTTGTTTGCTCCAAAAAAATCTCAAGAAATTTTGCAAAACTAACTTATGATGAAGTGAGATTCATGAATAGACGTGGTTGACTCCCTAATGGCATAAGTTCTAACCCTAAATCCTCAAGTTCATATGTTGGGTAACAAAAAATAAGAACACTTGAGGAGGGGGATGAAGATAAGATGAAGTTACCCGAAAGACATGATCTCCTTGCCTTAACTTGGCGGAGAAGATCTTCTAATGGAGGAAGCTTTGGTGGATGGAAATCCAAAGTCCTCCCAAATGGCTTGACCAATCTTGAATCCCTTTGGTGGAGATGCTCCAAATGATGATAGGAGCAAGTGGAGTGGATGGATCTGGAGTTCCAAGGGTTGAATCAACCACTTGGAGATGAGGAAGGTGTGGCAATGGTGGCTATGGTGGAGAGATGACATGGGGGAGAAAGGGGATCCAAAGGGTATCCCTAACTTCCTAGGGAGTAAGTACCCCTTTGTCCCGCACGAACCAGGTACACAGCCCGGTACCACCGGACCACCTGCCGACCAACTCGGTACACAACTCGACAGGCCGGGCCAGGCACGGGCAGCCCGGTAGCAGTACCCGGTGGGCCGGGCTGGCTGCCGGAAATTCCGGTAGCAGCACCCCGCCTGCCGGGTCAGATACCGAAACTACGAAATGACCTCATTTTGCTAGAATTTCAAGGTGGGCATGCACATACATAGATGAATGATAGAGTAGGTTTGATTAGAGGAAGTTTTAGATTCTATACATGCTCATTGGTCGAAAGAGAGAATCAAATAGCAACAATGAGCATGGTTTCGAATGGAGCATAAACTAAAGAGATAAGATATGTCACTTAAGATCAAATGGCCTCAAAAGATGAGTAGGCTAAGATGTATAAGAGGCAAATAAAAGGGCGGGGAATTTCTCCCCCTTATGTGAAAGCGCAAATGTCATGAGACCTCGAAGAGACATGCTTGGGTCCATATTTTGACATTGGTTCTATTAATGTTGCACACATAGGTATGCATCATACCAAGACATGGTAAGATGACTATCCCCGTATGTGCCGCACAACTAAGCTAGATAGCAAGATAAATGCAAGAATATAGTGCAAGAAGTTATTCAATCTAAGTTGTTAGGATCAAGAATATCAAGTTCTCCTCTCAAGTTTACAAACCGGCACTACAAGGAAAAGGCCTATTGCCGGCGCACCTTTTTGGTCTATTGCTGGCGCACCCTAGCCCGTCGGTGCGAACGGGCCGGTGATAAGTGGCTACTGCCGGCGCACCACCCTGTGCGCCGGCGGAAGTTCATCTACTGCCGGCGCACCAGCGTTACTTCGCCGGAAAAGGGCTTGTTCCACCGGCGCACGTGCCACTGCGCCGGCAGTAGAGCTTCCAGCACTGGCGCGTGCGATGTGCGCCGGCGGAAGGGCATTGAGGTGCGCCGGCAGTAATATTCGAAAATTCAATTTCGTGCTTTTTCCAGCATATAACAATTTATAACAGTTCACATTTAGACAGCAGTACATGCAATATGAGAAGCACATAGAGAGCCAAGTTTCATTTCGGTATCAATACACAAATACGCAAGTCTCGTTGATTCATACAACGCATGTGCATATGCAACACCGAACGACGAAGTTTCACAAAGTTAGAAGTCTCGGTACATAGTCGTCACAAGTATCGTCATACACCTCACAATGTAGGTCCTAACCTAAACTACAATCACATAGAACATGACCAACATGGTCATGATGACCATCATCACGAAGGCCATGGTCTTCATCCGGTTCCTCCTCATGTCCCTCATCTCTCCCGCTAGATAACGGGCGTATCTTCCTTCCGCCTCCACCCTAGTGGGGTATCCCTTGTAGCTGTTGCCGCTGAAACGGTGCACCTGTCTCCGACAGTCCATGCTGGCGTGGAGTTGACGTGGGAATTAGAAATCTTTGTGGAGTAACTTCTCTTCAGGTCCCCGGCAATGGCGCCAGAAATTTTCTTGATGCGTGTAGTTGACACGTCCGTTGGGAACCCCAAGAGGAAGGTGTGATGCGCACAGTAGCAAGTTTCCCTCAGTAAGAAACCAAGGTTTAATCGAACCAGTAGGAGTCAAGAAGCACGTTGAAGGTTGATGGCGGAGGAGTGTAGTGCGGCGCAACACCAGAGATTCCGGCGCCAATGTGGAACCTGCACAACACAATCACAGAACTTTGCCCCAACGTAACAGCGAGGTTGTCAATCTCACCGGCTTGCTGTAAACAAAGGATTAGATGTATAGTGTGGATGATGATGATTGTTTGCAAAGAACAGTAAAGAACAATTGCAGTAGATTGTATTTCAGATGTAAAGAATAGGACCGGGGTCCACAGTTCACTAGCGGTGTCTCTCCCATAAGATAGCAGATGTTGGGTGAACAAATTACAGTTGGGAATTGACAAATAAAGAAGGCATAACAATGCACATACATATATCCTGATGAGTACTATGAGATTTAATCAGGGCATTACGACAAAGTACATAGACCGCTATCCAGCATGCATCTATGCCTAAAAAGTCCACTTTCAGGTTATCATCCGAACCCCCTCCAGTATTAAGTTGTAAACAACAGACAATTGCATTAAGTATGGTGCATAATGTAATCAACACAAATATCCTTAGACAAAGCATCGATGTTTTATCCCTAGTGGAAACAGCACATCCACAACCTTAGAACTTTATGTCACTGTCCCAGATTTAATTTAGGCATGAACCCACTATCGAGCATAAATACCCCCTCTTGGAGTCACAAGTATCAACTTGGCCAGAGCCTCTACTAGCAACGGAGAGCATGCAAGAACATAAATAACATATATGATAGATTGATAATCAACTTAACATAGTATTCAATATTCATCGGATCCCAACAAACACAACATGAAGGATTACAAATAGATGATCTTGATCATGATAGGCAGCTCACAAGATCTAACATGATAGCACAATGAGGAGAAGACAACCATCTAGCTACTGCTATGGACCCATAGTCCAGGGGTGAACTACTCACACATCGATCCGGAGGCGATCATGGCGATGAACAGACCTCCGGGAGATGATTCCCCTCTCCGGCAGGGTGCCGGAGGCGATCTCCTGAATCCCCCGAGATGGGATTGGCGATGGCGGCGTCTCTGGAAGGTTTTCCGTATCGTGGCTCTCGGTACTGGGGGTTTCGCGACGAAGACTATATGTAGGCGGAAGGGCAGGTCAGGGGGCCACACGAGGGCCCCACACAACAGGCCGCGCCGCCCTAGTGTGGCATCGCCTCGTGGCCCCACTTCGTAAGTCCTTCGGTCTTCTGGAAGCTTCGTGGAAAAATAGGCCATTGGGCGTTGATTTCGTCCAATTCCGAGAATATTTCCTTACTAGGATTTCTGAAACCAAAAACAGCAGAAAACAAGCAATCGGCTCTTCGGCATCTCGTCAATAGGTTAGTGCCTGGAAAATGCATAAATATGACATATAATGTGTATAAAACATGTGAGTATCATCATAAAAGTAGCATGGAACATAAGAAATTATAGATACGTTTGGGACGTATCAAGCATCCCCAAGCTTAGTTCCTACTCGCCCTCGAGTAGGTAAACGATAACAAAGATAATTTCTGAAGTGACATGCTATCATAATCTTGATCATACTATTGTAAAGCATATGAGATGAATGCAGCGATTCGAAGCAATGATGAAGATAATGAGTAAACAAATGAATCATATAGCAAAGACTTTTCATGAATAATACTTTCAAGACAAGCATCAATAAGACTTGCATAAGAGTTACTCATAAAGCAATAAGTTCAAAGTAAAGGCATTGAAGCAACACAAAGGAAGATTAAGTTTCAGCGGTTGCTTTCAACTTCAACATATTTATCTCATGGATAATTGTCAACACAAAGTAATATAACAAGTGCAATAAGTAAACATGTAAGAATCAATGCACACAGTTGATACAAGTGTTTGCTTCTGGGATAGAAAGAATAGGCAAACTGACTCAACAATAAAGTAGAAGATAGGCCCTTCGCAGAGGGAAGCATTGATTACTATATTTGTGCTAGAGCTTTTCATTTTAAAAACAAGAAACAATTTTGTCAACGGTAGTAATAAAGCATATGTGTTATGTATAAGATATCTTATAAGTTGCAAGCCTCATGCATAGTATACCAATAGTGCTCGCACCTTGTCCTAATTAGCTTGGATTAACACTGATTATCATTGCATAGCATATGTTTCAACCAAGTGTCACAAAGGGGTACCTCTATGCCGCATGTACAAAGGTCTAAGGAGAAAGCTCGCATTGGATTTCTCGCTTTTGATTATTCTCAACTTAGACATCCATACCGGGACAACACAGACAACAGATAATGGACTCCTCTTTAATGCATAAGCATTCAACAACAATTAATATTCTCATAAGAGATTGAGGATTAGTTGTCCACACTGAAACTTCCACCATGTATCATGGCTTTAGTTAGCGGCCCAATGTTCTTCTCTAACAGTATGCATACTCAAACCATTTGATCGTGAGAACCGCCCTTACTTCAGACAAGACGAACATGCATAGCAACTCACATGATATTCAACAAAGGTAAAATTGATGGCGTCCCCAGAAACATGGTTATCGCTCAACAAGCAACTTATTAAGAAATAAGACACATAAGTACATATTCTTCACCACAATAGTTTTAAGGCTATTTGTCCCATGAGCTATATATTGCAAAGGCAAAGAATAGAAATTTTAAAGGTAGCACTCAAGTAATTTACTTTGGAATGGCGGAGAAATACCATGTGGTAGGTAGGTATGGTGGAAACAAATGGCATGGTTATTGGCTCAAGGATTTGGATGCACGAGAAGAATTCCTCTCAATACAAGGCTAGGCTAGCAAGGTTGTTTGAAGCAAACTCAAGTATAAATGGTGCAGCAAAGCTCACATATGAACATATTGTAACTATTATAAGACTTTACATTGTCTCCTTGTTGTTCAAACACCTCAACCGAGAAAATATCTAGACTCTAGAGATCAATCATGCAAACCAAATTTTAACAAGCTCTATGTAGTTATTCATTAATGAGTACAAGGTACATGATGCAAGAGCTTAAACAAGATCTATATGAGCACAACAATTGCCAAGTATCACATTATTCAAGACATTAAACCATTTACCACATGCGGCATTTTCCGTTTCCAACCATATAACAATGAATGAAGTAGTTCAAATTTCGCAATGAACATTAAAGATAAAGCTAAGAACATATGTGTTCATACGAAACAGTGGAGCGTGTCTCTCTCCCAAACAAAGAATGCTAGGATCCGATTTATTCAAACAAAAACAAAACAAAAACAAACAGACGCTCCAAGTAAAGCACATAAGATGTGACGGAATAAAAATATAGTTTCACTAGAGGAACCTGATAAGTTGTCGATGAAGAAGGGATGCCTTGGGCATCCCCAAGCTTAGACGCTTGAGTCTTCTTAAAAATATGCAGGGATGAACCACGGGGGCATCCCCAAGCTTTGACTTTTCACTCTTCTTGATCATATTGTATCATCCTCCTCTCTTGACCCTTGAAAACTTCCTCCACACCAAACTTAAAACAAACTCATTAGAGGGTCAGTGCATAATTCATATATTCAGAGGTGACATAATCATTCTTAACACTTCTGGACATTGCACAAAGCTACTGAAAGTCAATGGAACAAAGAAATCCATCAAACATAGCAAAAGAGACAATGCGAAATAAAAGGCAGAATCTGTCAAAACAGAACAGTTCGTAAAGACGAATTTTAAAGTGGCACCAGACTTTCTCAGATGAAAATTCCCAAATTGAATGAAAGTTGCGTACATATCTGAGGATCACGCACGTAAATTGGCAGAATTTTTTAATTTTTCTACAGAGACTACTGCTCAAATTCGTGACAGCAAGAAATCTGTTCCTGCGCAGCAATCCAAATCTAGTATTGGCTTTACTATCAAAGACTTTACTTGGCACAACAATGCATTAAAATAAAGATAAGGAGAGGTTGCTACAGTAGTAACAACTTCCAAGACTCAAATATAAAATAAAGTGCAGAAGTAAAATAATGGGTTGTCTCCCATAAGCGCTTTTCTTTAACGGCTTTCAGCTAGGCGCAGAAAGTGTGTATCAAGTATTGTCAAGAGATGAAGCATTACCTCGGGCATTACGCCTACCTTTCTTATTCTTTTTCTTACCCTTTGATTTAGGGAATACATGTCTACCTCCTGGTGTAGAGGTGAATTTTAGGGTGCCTTCTCCCACATCTATGACTGCTCCCAATAGTTTCAGCAGGGATCTTCCGAGTGTGATTTGTCATGTTCCTACACATTCAATAACAAGATAATCAGTGGATATTGTTCTTCCAAGAATGGTTGTATGCACACCCTCGGCTATTCCATTAGGAATTATAACAGAGTTATCAATAAGAGTTTTCCTTCTCCCCCTTCAACGAGTCCCCAAAGTGTCAAAGATTCATAAATACTCTTAGGCATAAGGCAAAATTCAGACATAATATCACAATTGGCATGAAAAGTTTCACCACCAATAACAACTTTAATAGTAGGGTCCCATGTTGAAGGTTCAGAGTTCACTAAAACTTGATCAAGACGGTTACGAACATAACTATAATTTTCTTTCAACCAAGATGCACTTGTCTCAAGAGTGTTTAATCTATTATAAATGCTAATAAGAGTTGAATCAAAGTTATTAGCTGAACTATGTGATGCAACTAATTTTTTTATGGCATTAAAAGCTTGATCCCCATCGCAATGAAGGAAATCTCCTCCCACTACAGCATCCAAGGCATATCTATAGCGAATCATAAGCCCAAAATAAAAGTTACTAAGGAGCAAACTTAGAGTCATTTGAGGTTCAGCTTTACGATAAGAATCAAAAATTCTAGACCAAGCATCTTTAAAACTCTCCTCATCCCCTTGTTTAAAAGTGAAGACTAATTCCTCGGGTGAAGAAGTAACAGGTGTAGAGCTAGACATGATAACAAAAGTAAAATGCAAGTAACTAATTGTTTTTGTGTTTTTAATATGGAGAGCAAGACAGTAAATAAAGTAAAACTAGCAACTAATTTTTTTGTGTTTTGATATAATGCAGCAAACAAAGCAGTAAATAAAATAAAGCAAGACAAAAACAAAGTAGAGAGATTGGAAGTGGGAGACTCCCCTTGCAGCGTGTCTTGATCTCGCCGGCAACGGTGCCAGAAATTTATTGCTGGCGTGGAGTTGACGTGGGAGTTAGAAATCTTTGTGGAGTAACTTCTCTTCAGGTCCCCGGCAACGGCGCCAGAAATTTGCTTGATGCGTGTAGTTGACACGTCCGTTGGGAACCCCAAGAGGAAGGTGTGATGCGCACAGTAGCAAGTTTCCCTCGATAAGAAACCAAGGTTTAATCGAACCGAGTAGGAGTCAAGAAGCACGTTGAAGGTTGATGGCGGAGGAGTGTAGTGCGGCGCAACACCAGGGATTTCGGCGCCAACGTGGAACCCGCACAACACAATCACAGAACTTTGCCCCAACGTAACGAGCGAGGTTGTCAATCTCACCGGCTTGTCGTAAACAAAGGATTAGATGTATAGTGTGGATGATGATGATTGTTTGCAAAGAAAAGTAAAGAACAATTGCAGTAGATTGTATTTCAGATGTAAAGAATAGGACCGGGGTCCACAGTTCACTAGCGGTGTCTCTCCCATAAGATAGCAGATGTTGGGTGAACAAATTACAGTTGGGCAATTGACAAATAAAGAAGGCATAACAATGCACATACATATATCCTGATGAGTACTATGAGATTTAATCAGGGCATTACAACAAAGTACATAGACCGCTATCCAGCATGCATCTATGCCTAAAAAGTCCACTTTCAGGTTATCATCCGAACCCCCTCAAGTATTAAGTTGTAAACAACAGACAATTGCATTAAGTATGGTGCGTAATGTAATCAACACAAATATCCTTAGACAAAGCATCGATGTTTTATCCCTAGTGGCAACAGCACATCCACAACCTTAGAACTTTCTGTCACTTGTCCCGGATTTAATGGAGGCATGAACCCACTATCGAGCATAAATACTCCCTCTTGGAGTCACAAGTATCAACTTGGCCAGAGCCTCTACTAGCAACGGAGAGCATGCAAGAACATAAATAACATATATGATAGATTGATAATCAACTTGACATAGTATTCAATATTCATCGGATCCCAACAAACACAACATGAAGGATTACAAATAGATGATCTTGATCATGATAGGCAGCTCACAAGATCTAAACATGATAGCACAATGAGGAGAAGACAACCATCTAGCTACTGCTATGGACCCATAGTCCAGGGGTGAACTACTCACACATCGATCCGGAGGCGATCATGGCGATGAAGAGACCTCCGGGAGATGATTCCCCTCTCCGGCAGAGTGCCGGAGGCGATCTCCTGAATCCCCTGAGATGGGATTGGCGGCGGCGGCGTCTCTGGAAGGATTTCCGTATCGTGGCTCTCGGTACTGGGGGTTTCGCGACGAAGACTATATATAGGCGGAAGGGCAGGTCGGGGGCCACACGAGGCCCCACACAGGCCGGCGCGCCAGGCCGGCCGCGCCGCC